>NW_009649449.1:1779046-1782969 GCF_000708025.1 Charadrius vociferus | reverse complement strand
CCCCCCCCAACCAGCAGTTCTTGCTTAAAGGCATTGAGTCGGTCCCATTGTTTTGTTTTCATTATATGGGGATCGAAATTTATTTACAGATTAAACAATGGCTTCTTAGCTTTTTCCAACAATTATTTTCTACATTAAAAATTTTACTTCAAGTAACCCGATTTCACATGTCCAGCTTGCACTTGTGCCTTAAACCTTTTTTTTAAGCAAGATAAGATCCCTTTTCTAGAAGCATCTTAATGCTCAGAAAATACCCTTGCTAATGGCCAGCCTCTAATAAGTTTAAGTTCTGTTTAAAACCTGTTGTAACAGTGTGTTATAACACTGTAAAAAAAAAAAAAAAAAAGAACAAGCCAATTTTGTGTTCTTAGTGAAAAAAAAAAAAAAATCAAACCTGTATTTCAGGCAAATGAACTTATACGGGAACGTTTGCAGCGATTGCTCAATCTAAAGCAGCGATGAATAAACACGTACTAACATTTGGATCTGCAGTACAAGCTCCAACCTGCTGACTGATCGCAGAGTCAGAACTTTAAGGAAACACAGGAGACTGTGTTCAGCACCCATGCTGCTGTTTGGGGAAGGAACTACTTGCAGAGGTTTGAGTCAGGCAGGGAAAGCTTCTTCAAGATAGAGTTATTTTTCATCAGGTTAATATATGAAAAAAAAAAAAAAGACTACGCAGTCTTTACAAGTATTGTCCCCTCCTCAAAATGCAGGATGGCAGTCAGCAGAACACAGCCATTCTGACACACAAGTGATTGCAAGGCAACAAGCATTCTCTCCACACCGGAATTACCTGTGTGGATAATATTTTGCTTGCAGATTTCATTGATCGCCTGTCTAATACTTGTTTTCCAGTATTTGTTTACCTTCAAATAAGGAAGACACCAGTATTTTTTGATCACGAGTTCAAAGAAAAAAAAAGAATTAGTGGAAACCTTTGCATGATATGAAGTTTTTTATCTGGTCTACGCGTGATTTTAATAGAACCAGAATGTTACTTATTTGCAAGCAACATTTACACTGATAAGAAAATATGTAAATGAATTCAACGTGGAATTATGTAGCTTTAAGCGTTTATCTTGTATATTTTCTAAAATGGCCAGAGTATCTTTGCACTTCCCAGAGCAGACATTCACTATTAAAACAGACTATATTGGCGTAATTTCTTTAGCACAACCACAGTTCATATTCAGGACAGTGGAACCAGGCAGCAGCCGAGCAGTTAATTTTTTCCATAAAGCTTTATCATGGTTAGATGCAACGATCTACCCCTCAGTCTCTGAGCTTGCTTGACAACACAAACCTCCAGCTTCCTCGAACAGCAGATATGTGGAGAAGCAACAGCACACGTTAAAGGTGATAAGTATGAAAAACGTGGAGCATAAAACAAGCCTGAAGATACCCCTCGTTCAGTCATACATTTGGAAATACAAAGCTCTAATTAATACAAACTACAGCCTAAAGAATCGGAAGGAAGAGGCAATCTCACTGATTGAAGTCTTGAAAAAAAGCTAAAATGAAGGCAGAACAAAGGGAAGTAAGACTATCAAGTACTTGGCCACTCTTTCTTCATCCAAAGGACAAAATACAAGCGGTTCCCATAATACATTTGTAACTTCAGTGGTTCGGAGTGGAACTGTAACTCCCCATACCACCTATCAACAGTCTCTGAACTGGAGAGAATCTTCTGGGCATCCAGCCAGCTTAAAACTTCACCATTAGCAAGAACTGTACAAGCAAACACCACAGGCTGAGCGAGGAGAGAGGGTCTTTTCAGCGCACTACATATCTTGCCAATCCCACAGACAGTCTTACTTCTACTACCAAGGGGTTTTTTGGTTTGCCTTCTTTTGGGGGGGTAGGTGGGGAGTGGGGTATTGCCTGGTTGGTTTTTCTGGGGTGGTGGTGGCAGCAGAAGTTAGTTTTCTATTTGTGGTGGGTTTTGTTTGTGTTTTTGTTTTTTTTTTTTAAACCAAAGTGCAACATTCTTGTTTAGCTATGCACAAACCTAAGGAACAGCTTTTGTTATAAACTGGCCGACCAACCCCACAACTGGCAGTACAGGTGAAAGACACTTGTGTTGAAGCATGTAGAAAGGAAAAATTGAGATCTCAAAAAATGCTGGAAGTCTGCTGTGAGAGGAGTACTGCCTCAGGGAATAAAAATATCTATACGTTTGCCAGGAGCAGGAACCACCCGATTCCACACGAGCACAGCATGGACACCAGAGGCATCCTTCAAGGGGGTGTTCTGGGAGCCAACACATCCAAAATCACATCCACAGGTTCTCATGTGGAAGTGATTCAGTGAAGAATGCCTTATTTCGCATATTATTCCAGCAGTATTTGTTTTGCCAAATGCAATACTTTTGTTTAACAATCAGATTTTGTTTTGTTACAACATACAGGTATTTCCATTTTTTTGCCACCTGTGCTACTGTAAATTAACCTCATAGTTTTTTTGAATAAGCCTGACCAAATTTTAATTTTAAGTTTAGAAGTGGCATTTTTTTCAAATCTGTTTTCAAGGCATGCACAAATTATCACAGAAATACAGCACAAAACACACTGCTTCGTACCCTCCCCGTCCCTTAATGCGTTCTCTTCTGCTTATAAATCAACATTTAAAACACACATTAAGGACACAAGGTGTCATACCCCTGTACTCCTGCAGAGCAGTACCATACTCCGGTACGTATTCAAGCAGCTTCTTTATTAGGAATAAGAATGCTTCCAAAGCCTGAGCCTACGGAGACAACCCTTTCAACTACGAGGTGATTCAGCCAGACTGAAGTTCAAGGAAACTACGCTCTGTAACTGTCAGCATGACTTTGCTTCAGCCAGTGGCAAAAGTGACCAGTGACCCACACTAACTAAATAGGTGTTCTTGATTTTTATGCTCTATAGGTATAAAAGGAAACGGGAAAGGGACAGACACTTCAGGTAGCATACAGATACAGATATGGCACTAACATGGGCAAAATGATGCAGTCTTATTCATCATTCATTCCTCACCTTCTGACAGGAGAAGGACGGCAGCCCCAGTAATGCACACTGCACAGGTGACTGGCTATGGGTGCAAGGCTAAAAGTCAACCTCCTGCTATAAAGTTCCAGAGATGTCACTATGAGCAGCACAAACCATCCCGGCACCTTCAAACTCGATACGCTCCAGTTAACTCACAAACAAGTCACCCTGATGGAAGTATCTCCCTCAGCAATGGACCCCATGGCACCGAGATCAGTTCTGCAAGCCAACGGGCTAGGCAGAGGCCACAGCAGAACGGCACCCACCTCTGCTCGAGTTCAGACGCTACCGTGAATGGGGACACGCTGCAGAGTCCAGCGTACTCCCATTCAACGCGCCCAGGTCCTCTCAAACCCATTTGCGTTTAGCAGTGACAAGTCACTGGTGGCTGTCCCACAAGGACCTCCAAGCCAGTTGCAACCATACCATCATCACACAAACCTGTCAAGCACAAGTCCTCTATTTTATTCAAATCAGCCTAAAAATTGTTTCACTAGCCCGATAAAACCGACGTGGGTACTGCTTACACAGCTGTCGTGTGACAAGCTTCCCTACGCACAAGACAACACTGCTGCATTTCCATGCGTATGCGTTATTTGCACGTAACTGAAATCAGCAGAACCGTGCTGGCTACTTATTTTGGTTTTCATTTTTCCGAATACTTGCGGAAGTATCAGCAGGATGACTGCCCCTGCATCAACGAGAGGACCACCCGGTCCTCAGCGCAACCAACGCCTGCCGATGCTCAACCCTCCTGTCACATCACCTCAAGAGCCTGGTGCAGGCCCCAATGGCTCCTCATGGCCACCGGGGTACCCCTGCGCCCTGCCGGCTGCCTCTGCCGCTCCCCACGGACCCGCCCGAAGGTTGTGGCATGCAGTACGCAACAAC
>NW_009649449.1:1777546-1778760 GCF_000708025.1 Charadrius vociferus | reverse complement strand
CCCTGCCGGCTGCATCTGCAGCTCCCCACGGACCTGCCAGAAGGTTGTGGCATGCAGACAGCACAACTGCAATAAAAACTGCACCACGAGGAGGAGGGAGGGGGGGGAGAAATACATATAAGCCCACACAGTTTTTAAGGTTTTGCTCCTCCATGCACCCCTCAGGCAGCAGATCGCCTGCTCAGTGCCCTCATGCACCACACGGGCAGCTGCACGGCAACGCTGATGTGATTACAAGGTTCTGAGGAACATGCAATAGCAATGACATGATTTCATAAACATTTCAGAAGTCACAAATAACAGCAAAAATCATCATGGTTTAGGGGAGGCCAGAGTGATGTAGCCTACCTGCAGGGGCTGAATGGATCATCCATGACTATGACAGGCTCTTGTGGGTTTAGATGGATTCCTGAACCCTCTACTTAACAGCTAAAACTCTGCCTTTTCCACTCTACCAACTCAAAATGGAGGCACATGCAGCCTGAGAGACCTCGGAGAGCTTTCACTGAGCTTGTGCTATGACCTAAGCCTGCACGCAGAACGCAGAAACTTCGCCCTCGGACTGAGAGGACTGAGCATGTGCTGTGACCCTCCCTCAGCCCCGCGCCGCCGTCCGTCCGTCCGTCCCTCGCGCTCGCTCGGCGCGATCCAGCCCAGCCCGACGCGCTTCCGTCAGTACCCGGGCGCGGAGCGGAGTGGCAGCTCTCCGCATACCAAGCGAGAGTGTGCAGGGACGTGGGGCCTTCGCTGGGGGATCCCGCACAGCCAACGCTCCCGAGCACAGCCCTTCCGACTCCCGAGATCGGCGTTCCGGCACTTGTTATGTCTTCTCCAAGTGATATACGTTTCTAAAAAGGTTTCTAAAAGCTTATTTGCCTCGTTTGTGCTTAGCTTTTTAAAAAATTACATTGATTAAAAGGCTCGGAGGTTTTCACAGATGCTTCACCTTTTTATACACAATTTATGTCAGGAAACAAAGCTGTTTCAGCAAGCTGCTTCGCAAAATACTTTTATTCTACCTGAACATTTAAAGAATGTGAATCCTCAGCGGCAATGCCACCGCTGTTCGCAAGCACATGTGAACACAAGGTGAGCCCAGACTTGACTCACTGTTTGAACTTCCTTCGCCATCCTTGATTTCTGGCATTCCCATTTATTAACGTAATTTAAAAAAAAAAATCCTAGCTACCCATTTATATGACAGTAATATCCCT
>NW_009649449.1:1734762-1777526 GCF_000708025.1 Charadrius vociferus | reverse complement strand
AATGCTGTAATTAGTTTTTCTGCCTCCATTTTAGAGCACCTGAGATGCCTGAATTTACGGCGAGGCTAGAGAAGGATAAAAAGTTTCTCAAACTTTGCATTTTAAAAAGCAGAAACAGGCTAAGCAAAAGAGATCAGGCCACAGAACAATCCCAAATTTTCTCTCTTTTACAACAATCCAGCAAGAAAATTTTGTTATATCATAGGTGGGTACACCTTTCTTGCTGCCCATATTACATTACCTCCCACCCCCTTCTTGGGAGCCTTCACCAACATAGTCTGGCTCCACCAATGAACCCACAATAATAATTCAAACATTCAGTAATTTGAACATTTCAGCTACCACAGCTCTGCTGAAACTATTTGATGCTACCAAAGCTCATTCATAATCTGAAGGAGCCATTCCCTAAAATGGGAACATGCCTGTTAAAAAAAATTAAAAAGAAACACAACCAACTGATCAAAGTTCTTAAATTATTTTTAAAATTCTAAGCTATACTAGGCTATGGTTTTAAAACTCCCAGAAACACAACGAAGTTTTAGGAAGTGCTTAAAAAAAAAAAAAAAAAGAAAGAAAAGAGAAACCCACTGTAACATTCTCTCAGCTCACTTCCGTTGCAAAGACTGACCAAATTTTCCCAAACTACAGACCAGAAAAAGATAACGACTCCAAATAGAAAAAGGTAACAACTCCAAATGTGGTGCACAGTCTTTACCAGCTGACCACTTTTAAGTAAGAACACTTATGAGGCCAAATGTATTGAGTCCTCATTTCAACTACAGCTGAAATCTATTTCTGGATTTTTTTCATTGTTTTTGTTCTGGTTGGGGTTTTTCCCCTCAAGTTCTCAACATGAACTTGAGAAAAAGTTCTCAGCTTTTATGCCACCCTCCAGTCCAGATAAAATTGAGATATGAATACATAGAAATAATGTATTCCAGATGATATTAACAAGTGTGATATCACCCAGAAAGAACAACTCAAGAAAGTTATATATCCATTTATCCAAATACAGCGTTTTGGGGAGGGTTTTTTTTTGTCTGTTTGTTTGAAAGGAATCAACTGGAAGGCATTTCAATGCATGACAGGATCTACTGACATGCACTGAGGGTGCTCAGCATCTTCCATAATTCTTTCCTGGGAATATTAGACAACAGTGAGATAAAACAACTTTACTATAATTTAATAAGACATACCAAAGCCATCTATTTAACATCCCATGGGCATACCATGCAAACAGTCCCCGATTTCCCCCATCAGGAGGATTCCTGATTGTATTTAAAATTGCTAAACCTATTTAAAAAAACAACAAAATTGGACTGACAATACGCTGTAGGAATTGTCTTGTTTAAACAAAGTACACCACAAACTGTCAGTGTTCTACTAAGTGTAAGCATAGTATGAACTCATTTTAGTGCTCTGATTTGCGACATAAGGATGGATACATTTAAAACCCTTTATGATCATTTCACCCGCTATCACTGCCCCAGGCCCTATAATAAGCCTAGAATCAAAATATTCTGATTGCTAAAAATTAACCAAAAGGATCAAAATAGCAAAACAGAGCTCTGCAAACTTCTTTAGCCCTAGTTCTCATTTTGATTGCAGATATCAGCTTATCATTCAACTACAAATTTTTTACAAAGGAGCGCAATATTAAGAGGAAGCTTTGAAAATCCTACTTACACACAACTCCACACTGGCTTCTTGACTTGGTAAGAATATACACTATTCTTACCTGTTTCTAGACCTGAAACTTGTACTCCACCCACTATGCTTTCCATAGAAAGGGGAGCGGGAGGGTGGAAATAAAAAAGAAGAAAATTAAAAAAAAAAACAAAAGAAAAAAAAAATCAGACTTTCAACAGGAAATAGGAAGCCATGAAGGACAAGAAGAAGAAAACACAAGTCACTTTGAATTTCACTCTTGGGAACACTCCTCTTGGAGACACCACAACACTCATTTAGCTCACAACACCCCCCAACAAGAACACTTCAGAAGAAAAAGGTTAAAAATAAAGGAAAAGCAAATGTTGTGGAATAAAACCACAGACAAGATCCTTGTCTTCCCAAAAGATCCATTCAGAAAATTCACCCATGCCTCAAATGTTTGGTATTATTTTGTTCTACAATGCAAAGCAATGTTGTGGAAAAAATAATTGTGATTCGTGGCCATGAAAACTGTAGAATAATATCTGATTACTTCTAGTTGCAAGTAAAAATTCAGGAGCATTTAAATCTCTGTATACTTACAGATGTCAGTGTCAGATGAAACTTCAGAATGTACTTATGTACTCCTGAGATCAAAGAACTGATTGCCCAGTACACACCAGTACGCCACAAAACCAGGCCAGTAGCGATAGTGGCAGTTGGCATGCCTGCAACCTTGAGAGAGAGTGTTCAAAGTCGTCTCAGTGAGTCCATATGGGATGGCAGAGTACAAAAGGAAGGACTGGAAGAAGTTCTTGCCAGAACGAGCTACATGTGGCACCGTACTGCAGCTGGAGTAAGAACCGGAGTTGTAGTAACTGAGTGGTCGGATGGGAGCTGGTGAAAAAGAGCCGTCTGAGGCCAAGCGGCACTGTTCAACAGCGCTCCCAAGCCTGGCTGCGCATTTCTTTTTAACAGGCAGAGCTGATTTCTGACTCAAATGCCAAAACCAACGGTTTAACTCAAGCTGGTGCCATCACCGATTTTCTGAAGTGGTACATCAGGTCTGTTTTACTTTATCCGTTGATGCTTCTTGACTATAATTCTATACACTTTGAAACACTTCTAAACTAATTTCAGGGCGCATACAATTCACCTGACATTTCTTCTTTGACAAAGCACTGGTCTCATCTGGCCTTTTGGGGAACCCAGAAGTTTGAGTAGAATTCCATGTTAGTGGAATTAGTCAGTGTCGGCGCAGTCACTTCTCTGAAGAGACATGAAATTAATTATTTTAAAGTACTTAGCATAAAACGAATTTTCTTTCCTAGCTGGCTATACAAGTTTAGCAGATGTATTCCACGCTCTTGAGCACTAGGAACGTATTTCAGGTCTACTTACTAGCTTGATTAACGCTCCATTCAAGGTGATAACACCCAGCCTCTCGCTTTAACATTAGTCTAGGGTTTTATTCCACAATTAAATTTTTCTCACTGACATGAGAATTACTGAAATATAGCAGGTAATCTTTTACCAAACTCTAGAAAAAACAAAAACAAACAAAAAAAACCAAAGCAAGAGAGCTTGATAGACACTGAAAAGAAAAAAGTTACGCCAAAACGCACAGGTTTACCACTTCCAGACCACAGAATGACCAACAACCGGATCATGGTTGGTATTTGCCAAGCCGAACCTAGAGTCAGAGACCTTTGAAATAGAAAAGAAAGGACAAGGCTTACTTTCCTTTAGCACTGTGTGTTCCTACAACAAACGGGCTTCTTACTGCACATCCACCAGTGTTTTGGACAGTTTGGGAGGTCTGGGATTTTAGCAGGTTGTTTTGCAAATAGAACACATGAAAACAGAAAAATAGACAGATTCCCACCACACCGAGCTGCATTTGAGACTCCTAGAGAAGTATATAAGCATCTTACACTGAACACAAAATAAAAATCATTCAACATAAATGTATCTTTGTAGATGCAATCCACAGCTCAGGCTTGTTTAGTCTAAGAATGTATCCCATCACACATTTCGACAAGTCAGTTGAGGAGGTCAGACTGCAGCATTTGGCACATTATCTACAACACGCTGTTACTTCAAGCTACCATGAACATTTTCCAGCCTTTCTATGTGAAACGAAACACTGCATTAGAAAAGCAGATCAAGATGAAGTTTTGTTTTCATAGACAAACCACCAACAGGTCATCCTGGAATGTGGGCTACAATACTTTTACTTCCAAAAGCAAAATAAACCTAGAATTAGGTATTCAAACAAGCACGCATTATAAAGCCGTAGCAAACACACAGGTCAAAAAAATAATCAAGCAACCTAAACTCAGGTCCTTTTTCTAAACCTCCCCCCAGTTCCAAGACAAAATGCAGAACTGAAGAGCTAGATTAAAAAAAAAAAAAAAAAAACCAAAACAACCCTGGCTGCAACCAAATGAAGAAAAACCTACATTTGGAGAGCTGGCTAGTCTGAGTAATTAGCTGATCACTAAGTGCTATGCTTTGTCACTTCATTGATCTTTTCAGGCTCAGTTATTTTCTAATAGCTGGAAGAATTAACAGCTACTTCCACGCAGAAAGTAGGTTTAAAACTGCACTGACAACTCGCGCAAATGGCATTTCATAAGAGAGAGCGTCCATTAAACACAGAACTTGAACATTAATACAAATAGTTCATTTAGCATTCACACCCTCAAAACTAAAATGCATTGAAGAAAAGTGACAAAGTTAAATATAGGGGCAAAGCACGGTGCTGTGTATCAGAGAGCTGTATCACAATAAACTTCATAAATGCCTCAACTTGCTGGACTGCTCCAAAAAAAACAAACCACAAGCGATGTTACAAAAACATTTAACATACTGTATTTTAAAATATTGTAGGATTTCATGCCCAGAGCTCAGCACCATACTCCAGCACCATCACCTCCCAGGGACTTCACAGACAACGCCTGCTGTGAATGTGAACTTCATCGATGAAGGCAGCTTACCTCGTCCCATACCCTGTCTCAGACATATGGAGAGCTTAAGACACTTCAGAGCAAGGTACAGGAAGCCTCATAAATAGGCAATTACACAATAATATGCCCACACAGGGAGTTTCTTCCTAACTGCAAGCAGTTAGTGGTTGGCTATGCCCCGAAGCATAAAGATTCATATCTGCATTACAAACAGCAAATCTACAATGTAACAGTTCAAATATTTATTATTTATATGCCTATCAAATCCCCACTTAAAAAGAATACTTTTGTCAACAATATCCCTAGAAATCCAGGTCCACAAGCTCATTACGCTTTCTGCATTGAAAGAGACAATACAACTTCCAGTCGGCACAGACCCCACTGCGCCCTGTTACGCATTATTAATCTTTTACTCAAGTGCTCATGGAAATATGCCCCTAGACAACAAACTCTTAAAGGCTGGTACTTGTAAGGCATTCTCTGTGTTTACAAAACTACATAAACAAAAAAAAAGAAAAAAAAAAGGAGTTAGGGTTTAGACCTGAAAAATAATGAAGGTACAGCCTAGTATCAGCTTTGCTTTCCAAACACAGCTGATAAACATCAGTTGGACAACTCCCAGACAGATTGAAAGAACTGTGAAATGAAAGAGCATGCTGAACATACTTTCTTCAAATATGTATTAATTCCCCCCAAAAGTTCTTTCTGTACCTCTAATTTGCTCCAGGCCAGTGAAGCATAAACTAGGAACTGTTGATGTGGGACCCTACATGAGTATTTTCACATGAAAGGATGAATTTCCTCACTTAAAACCTTCCAATTTGATTTCTTAAAAGTGTGTGTTTCAATATTGCTTACTAGAAGATGTGAACGTATTTTTTAAAGTATTTTCAGGGGTGTGCATTTAGCCAATGAGATAGCTAAGAATTCCTGCTAGTGTTTGCAACCTTTAAAAAAATTTCACAGTTCTAAAAACCTGTTTTGAAGCAGTACATTATTTTCCCAGAGATGCAACCGGGTGTCATGACTCACTCCACAATTGTTTTGTTATCTACTGTTAATTTTTCTCCTATACATACACTCAGCAGGACGATGTAGCGTCTCCCTCGGGTTCCCTTCCATCCCACCCTCCTATCAGCATCACATTCTTGATTTTAACTCGTCTTCCCTTGAGTAGTTCTCCTGTTCCTAGAGGCTCAGATCAAGGGTAAAGCTTGCCTTTAAAAGTCACTTCACTTACCTTGTCTCTGGATTATAGCCCAGTATGTAGAAAAATGAATCCACTCGGGCTTTAAACTCTCTAGCAGCAAATATGTCAGAGAAATGGGAGATGTTACACTTCCCTCTGAAAGAAAGAGGGAAAATGGTATTAGAATTCTATCTTGAATAACAGCTATTTTAACTAAGTGCCACTGCAATCTGTGTACAAGCCACAGACATCCTTGTGTTCTCATAAAGGTCTAAAACTTCATAAATATAAGCCTGCTGCAACAAATAACCATGCAGATTCTTCCCATGGTGGAAATGGAAAAAAATTCAGTTACAATGACTCAGATGGTGTTCTAAAAACATTCATGAATTCTCATTCCGCCAGCACACAATCCTGAGGCGCCCAAATTTAATCAGACTAACGAACAATATCTAGAAATACAATCCTGAAAATGTCTGCCTTAAAGTTTTTACAGTCCTATTACATCTGTAAGGAAGCTTCAAAAGTTCTGCTATTCATATTATTTGGGAAGTCAGCTTTTTATTTAGAAAACCAAATAAAATTTTAGTTTAATAACACTTCCAAATAAAAAGCAAAGCTATGCTGGTTTTAACAGGACTGCAATCCTAACAATGCAAATTCCAAACACACGTTTCTTCCATTTTCATGTTTAAGAGTAAAACACACAGATATTTTTTTGAAGAAAAAAAAAAGAGGAGAGATAAAAGAAGAAAGAGGATTTATTAGCTTGTTCTGCGACAGATTGTTAATAACTTTTTTAATATAGGTTGTTGATGAAGTCATTATCCTTAAGGATGAGCATGAAGACTAGCTGTAAGAAGTGGCATCCCATCTCCTCAAGGCTTTGTTGGACTGTTCAACAGCTGCTCCTGTTTTGTCAGTCAATGCGCTGCGGTTCACTGCCGCCAAGTAAATCCGACCAGAAGCGGGCAGAGACAAACGGGCCAGACAGCCCGAGTTAGTGCTTTTTATCTAAACCTGATTCAAGGCCATAAACAAAGCACAAGATTTTCCTCTTTTTCAGTACGTCAAGCTTTCCAGTATTAACACAGATAGCATCTCTTCCCCTTGTATTTACTGAATAGTATTTGCTGCTATAAATAAGCTGCTACGGGGCTTATTTAGCATTGTAAAAAGGTTTGCCAGTCTTGGTTAAAATTGAATGAAAAGCGCTTTTGCCACCAGTACACCAAGAAGAAGAATTATTTTGCCTGGAATAACACCGGATCTGCTTGCCTAGTCTTCTCAGCAGAGCTTAAAATCGCTGCATACTTGAAAAAATGCACGAGAAAGTCGAAATACTAAACTTGCCTCCCTTCCTAATCTTTTCATGGTAAAGCACTTGAAAAAGGCTTACCAATCAACACCCGCCGAGAACTTTGCCTTGGACCGCGAGTTCTCTGACATACAACATCAACTACTACAGGTGAGGAAAAAACACACCCAAAGGATGAAGGATGAATAAAGTTACCGACTGCTCTAAGACAAAATCAGTACGGCTATCCTGCGAGCTGAGGGTCCATAACTGGCCCTATGATTGCCTAATTCTCAGTCAACACTGGATTTCACACAGGTCGTGCCAGGTTGCAACAAAACATTAACAAGGTCCATAATTGAGATGTCACACAGAAACACTGAAAGACAAACTTGTTCACTAATATTTATTTTATCCCTGGTGGCTGAAACTAGTTTCCTAGTCTAGTCATTCAGAAAGAAAGAAAATGAGAAGGGGTATTTGTTTTGATATTTCACATTAAGTTCACATTTTAGAAGTATTTGGGGGAACAAGATTTATTGTCCTTTCAACAATTTACCTGCCGGTTAATAAGCGTTTTCCAGAGAAGCTTGTATTGTCTGTATTCATGAACCAGTACCTCTTGTTCACAGCATTTCAGACAAATAGCACTACGTATTACCACAAAGATTTACCATATAGGTAAAAAGGACATAACTTTCATTACACGCTTCCACAAGGATCCAACAAGTATCCCCTAGCTAAATTCTTCCACTGGTTAGAGCAGAAGATTAGTCGTTACAATCACTGATTTCCCAGTTTGTCATCAATTCATTGTGTGACCAGAGCCATTTGGGCAGAGAAAAAAATCTCATACTATAATAAATTAGAATGTTGTGTTAACACTCCTTTCATGCATCACAATTCATTCTGCCACTCTATGTTCTCAAACTGTAAGAACATCATGTGCTATTACCCTTATGTTCGTCTTCTACACTGAAAGTTACTGATGTGTATTAATCACAATTTGCTAGAAAAGAATCAGCAAAAACATAATGTTGATCCTGCGGAAGTATACTCTCCATTATCAGCATCTTTAGATACCATCTACAAGCCTGTAAGAATTATCAAAAGTATGAACGAGGCAGAACACAACAAAACAACAGTGAAACCATATGCCAACAAAGAGAAACAAGAGAGAGCGATCTGTAAGGTGCCCATGGTATGCACTTCCCAACAAAAAGAAGGCAGATGAGACACAAGACAGGTTGAGGAAGTTGATGGGTTTGGTCTTTCAGCAGCCTCCGCTCTTTTTAGAAGGGGAGAAGAGAAGGTTATTTTTCAAGTTTGCTTGGTATGCACATATATTCCATTTTTATCTTTCCATTTTTATCTTTTCTTTAAAGAAGAAAACGGAAAGGATGTAGACGAGAAGTTAAAATACTGCCAGGGAAAATTCCATACATGCAGTTCAGTTTCTCTCTATTTAAGCAGACAGATTTCCAAGATTGGTTCCATCAAGACAGCCAACCTCCTGCTAGCTTGCTTCTAAGCATGCCGGTTTAAAATTGGAAGGCGACCTTCTGCAACTCAGAAAAGGCACTGTGGAATTTCATGAGATTATGGTACACCACTGGAATTTTCTGAGTTTATAAAAAAGTCTAATACATAAATCAAAGACTTCTTCCCACCCTTATGACAGAAGTCACAGCTAGTTTGTCTTGAAGTAAGTGGCTTCAGCAAAGCGACTCTGAACAAAAAAAAAAAGTCTCCAGATGGTTCTAGTGAAACACCATCTGAGCATTATTATCAGGGAGATTATTCAATTTGCATTTTGACAATATCCATGCACGTTTGGCATGCTGAAAATCTGCTGAAAAATAATGCTTCGCTGTTTCTATTTGAAAACATTTTTAAGTAATGGTGTGTCCCCTCAGCCTAGACAAAGGTTAGCCACTTCAGTTAAAAACTTAGCGAGTAAAGAGAGCAGCAACCTCCAGGGAAGGGCAGATAGCACAGAGAACAATACCGGGGCCCATTACTCCTGTCTGTGCAGCTAGTTTTTAATGGAGCTCTCAGCTGAGCTGCAACAATGCCAAGTGCCTCAGAGAAAAAGCCTTTAACGCAATTTAATCAGGGCAACATACTAACAGTCACTTTACCAGGAGACGCTATTGTTAATAGTGAAATCAAACATGGAGGAAGGAAGGGCAGTATTTCTGCGGGAACTAGCAATAACCTAAATTGGCAAGGATGGGAAACAATATCTTCTGAGCAACATTGATTAACTGAGATTAAAATGAGATTGTAGAATTACACAGCTCCTTTTTGAATGAGAACAGATAACGCAAGTTAATTACTGGAGGAGATGAGGAGAAAGCTGAGCAGTACGCTAATGATGCCCACACAAAACCAGAAAAAGCACCTCTCTCAATAAGGTTTTTCTCATCCAGCTCTGAGAGCGGAACCGCATCCTCCGTAACTCACCTGAGGGCAGCAGCGTGGTAAGTGTCAACATAATCTGAAATGAAGAGCTCTCGATTCTTGATAACTGGGTCTGTAATAACAAGCTCTCGTCCAGAGTCTGCCAGGAAGCAAAAACACAAACAAAAAAACCACCAACACATTAGCTGTAGTCTGAAAGCATCCGCTATTGCCATTTTCAGGGATGTTTTACAGGTTAAAGTTTGAGGAGGTTTCTTAGATACACACTCCTCAGTGTTAAAATGACAAACATTCAGATTGTTTATGTGGCCTGTAAGGTATGGAAATAATGCAACACCCATTTTTACACATGAATTCTCCATTGCCGTATTTCAGAACTGCTGAAGGGAAGGAGCTTTCAGGAGTACTGGATGATACATCTTACCCACTGGCCACTACAAGTGGTCAGTCCTCGGTGAAAGGAATTAGGCAAATTAATGTCACTGACTTCTGGTCTCCAGGTTAAGGTTTTGGTTGTTTTGCATATTTAATGTCAAATCTTCTACAAAATCTCGACAGTACCAACAACTTAGTGCTCTGGCTTTGAGATAAATATGGATATTCACATTCAAATACAGAAAATTCTCAGTGTTAACGAAATACTGGAAGACAACTTTTTCCACGACTTACTACACCTTTGAAAAACACACAAAAATACATGCACAGAAGTGTGACCTAAAAAAGCAGCCATGTTATCAAAAATGCTCACTTTTTGACGCTGTGCCTATAACCCCATTGTTAGCAGTTTAAAATAAATTAGTAAGAGAAACATTACATTTGCACAGCTTTTGCTAAATGTACACGCAGAATGTCCTTAACGCCTGCACAAAGGAGAACGTCTGCTCAACTTTGTACTCTCATGCACCAAAAAGTTGCTGCGCTCCGTATTTCAAGCATCAACTTTTATCATCACAATTCACCTTGGAGTATCTTCAGAATTTTAACAGTTGCCTCAAGGAAACTCCCTGGTAAGAACAGAAGCAAATGTTATGTCTCCCCTAGAGGCAGGAGATAAATGGCCCTGGAATAGACACTAAAGTTTCTTCTGCTTCTGTTAAACCCAAGATCACGCTTGGTTTTACAAAGAGAAAAGGGGGGCACTCAGCTACGAGTGTTTCAGTTACATCACTTACTGCAATATTAATCACAGTGAGCATTCATACGTGCAAGGCAGCATGAATGTAAAAAACTTAGTTCTCATGACACTATGGCAGAATCACCAAAAAATAGAAAAGATTCACAATTTCTTCAGACAACTTGGTCTTCAGCCAGTTGGGTATTAGTACGCTGTCCAGGAGGCCTACAAAGGACTCAAGGTTTTTTTTTGTTTTCTATTCTCTCTTAAGGCACTAGTGTAATACAGCGCAGTATTTAAACCATACCTGAACACATCTGATTATAGCTATGGCTACAGGACATGCACTAGTTTGAACAAACAGGGAGGGTAAGAAACACTGTCATCCATCTTCTAACGCACTGTTTCCATCAGCTGTCCTGGCTTCGCATCCCCATGCAAAAGGGTTCTTGCTTTCTCAGCTGTTAAAACTTACAATTCAGAGCACAAGTAAAGGCGGCTTTGCTCTACAGAGCCGAACTTACCGTTCTCGTTGTGTCTGTCCTGAACCAAATGCTGATAGACTGAATCTGGGACTTCAGACTGGCGATAGTACCATTTGACATTCATAAGGAGGTGGTCCCGTTTACTCTGAAAAAGAAGGTCTAAAGGCATTACTAAAAAGGAAATCAGACCACATCTGACACAATCTTCTAAAGTATAGAATCTGTTTTCACACTGAAGAAAACCTGAGGTAAGACCCAAAAGGGAGGAAAACGTATTTCTACAACAATGAAACAATGGCAATGTGGTAAATTGACTTTCAAACTAGACAAAGGCAACAAGAACCCACTGCACCATCGTGCAGCTCGCTCTCTGTATATCTGACCTATGCCCTCCAAAAAACTAACGCAAGGAAAGAAGAGGCAGGGATCACAAAAGGATTGGCATTTTCAGCCTCATGCAATATGATCTTAGCCTGCTAATTTCTACAAACAAGGAGTATTTATGGCCAAACATTAAAAAAAAAATAAGAAACAAACAAAAAACAATGATAGCAACATAATTCAGAAAAAAAAAAAGAATACCAATAGCAAAATAACTCAATGCAACCACTAACAGTTGTAACCAAGAGATACCAGATCCCCCCCCCGCCCCTCCCCAAGGACAGATGGATTCAGACGTAATTGAATATGTTCTTTACTACACTCCGTTACACAAAAGAACAGGATGCTGCACTTCAATCCCAATTACAGGCTCCGACTCCTCATGTACCTCACAAAACCAACAGCAAAATTTACAGAAAACCATCCTCAGCGTTTTTTCATTTGAGAATCCAGCTACCAGTTTGTTCCTTCTTAGAGGGAAACTGAAGCATAAACACCACTTAAAAAGAGAATTTTTAGATGAAGTTATTACAGCCTCTCTGCTGCAGTTTATCTTTGAACCCATTGGCAGCCAACTCTTCCCACTGCTCCCAACCACTTGCAGAAACAGAGGAAGGTCTAAAGGGAAACGAACATTCTTTTGGCATGAGGCAACCGAGAGCACCGTTTGTTTTTTCTGACCCCGGTTCTCCAGCCCCTTCTAAGACTGCGCGTAAAACATTTACATTTACAAATGAAATCACAGGTTACTGGACCAGAAAGTTCTTATCGCCTCTCCCGTTCACATCGACCCGGTTGTTACAGCGATTTCCACCCTTTCTGCTTAATAAACACCATCAAAACCTTTCCATTAACTGCACTTCTTGAAGCCTTTGATTAAAAACACATGTAATACCACAAAAAAACTGCTAGTGGCAGCATTGTGCCAGAAAAAAGTTTACCTAATCCACCACTACCACATGTGCTCTATGTCCTGAATGCCTCAAAAACCATTCAAGAACATACTAAGCGTATTTGTGCTCTACAGGAGAAACCGGAACCTACATTAAAAAACAAAACAAAACACAAAACAAAAAACACACACCACCAAAAAAAACCCACATTAAAAAAAAAACAAAACACCACCAAACCCACACACCTTTGCAAAGACAACAAGCTTTTCTAATGCATTAAACCCCCCCAAAAAGGACAAAGTCTGAGCGGCAACACTGATTTCTGTTGCCAGGTGTTCAAAAAAGTTGGTTGCAGACCTTCTTGTTCTCCTGAAATAAAGTTCTGCGCATCACAGTCTCTATGAATAGTCTCTCTGAATTCTCAAGACAAAAAAAAAAGAAAAAATAAAAGGCAAGTAAATGTGTTGTTACCCCCTTGCTAAGAGTTCATAAATTCTATTAGGGCTAACAAGGACTGCATGCACCAACGGCGGGAAACATTAACCCAACATTTCTCTGCAAATTCTCTTTGCGTTTCTTAGTTGTGAGGAGAAAGCATCCCTCGTGTCACACAAAGCCCTGAGAGCACACTCTGAAAGCATCACTTTGGTGCAAAAACTACTCCCTTGTACGTACAGACAGTGTACAACAAGCACCGAAAGCTGATGCTGCCATTTTCTTGGTTGGTGCCACTGAAGTCGGGTGTCCTTCAAACAGCACAACACTCAAGCAGCACGGTAAAGGAGGCGTAAGCACACTATGCAACCATCACAGAGGATTACAAAATCCAGAATTGGATTGGTGGGAGGAGGAGGAGGAGTAGAAACCTGTGCTGTGCTCTGCCAGGGATGGATGGGGCTCTGCCCTACAAACCAAACCCTCAAAGGCCTGAATAACCACCAGCAGCTCAAGGAGAGAGCTGAGGAAAGGAATAAAGTCACTGTATCTTGGCAAAGAGAAGAGAGAAGAAAGGCAGCAAGTGAGGAATGAATGGATACAACTTCATACATAACCTTACAGCGACTGCTACGAGGGGACAGCTCTGCAGGAAGAACTCGGGTGACGGTATATACCTTGCGCTTCAGTTTTGGGCCCCTGACCACAAGAAGGATATTGAGGTGCTGGAGTGTGTCCAGAGAAGGACAACGAAACTGGTGAGGGGTCTGGAGCACACGTCTGATGAGGAGCGGCTGAGGGAACTGGGGGTGTTCAGCCTGGAGAAGAGGAGGCTGAGGGGAGACCTTATCGCTCTCCGCAGCCATCTGAAAGGAGGGGGCAGAGAGGTGGGACTCGACCTGTTCTGTCAAGTTACAGGTGACAGAACAAGAGGAAATGGCTTCAAGTTGCACCAAGGGAAGCTTAGATTGGATATTAGGAAGAATTTCTTTACTGAAGGGGTCATGAGGCACTGGAACGCGTTACCCAGGGCAGTGGTGGAGTCCCCATCCCTGGAGGGATTTAAGGGTCATGTAGATAGAGTGCTCAGGGACATGGTTTAGTGGTGGGCTGGTCAGTGTTAGGTCAATGATTGGACTAGGTGATCTTTTCCAACCTAGGAGGTTCTGTGATTCTGTACGTGTGCTCTGAGATTATATTACAACAAAAAGGGAGGGATCAAAACTCTCAAATGCTTTCACTGCCCTGGAATCATATAGAGCCGTGAGTTGGAAGGTCACAGCTTTATTTTGAATTCAGCCAAGAGTGTAAAGGAGATGGTGGGGCAACCACTCATGTGCCCTGGCACAGTTTGTTATATCACAGCACAGGGCTTTTAGCAGCACGGAGTTGAGGTCAACAATTACAAAGCATTCTGATACATTGGGATCAAGGAAATTAGTGGTCAGAAGAGAGGTTTTTCCACTTGTTGCCATAAGGGACCATCTCATTCTCTCCCCTCCTCCCAAAAGACCCTCCCTCATCGTTCAGTCAATGCAAAGAGAAGTGTTTGCTCATTGCTGTGTCTCCTGTAAGTCTCAGCGCAAACGCCCAAGCTCCCCAAAATGCATTAAAAACCTGGAACAGCAGGGTTTCACGCAAAAGCTTATAAGGAATTAACAGAGAGTGAAGACAGGCAAAGTATTTATTATGTTTTGCAGTATTTTATCACCTCATCACTCAAAACCCCCATACTTTAGGAAAGGGGAAAGAGGAAAGCATAGCATTGACATACAGTCCAGAGCTCTTTGCTAATTCAGGCATTTTAATTTGATGGGAAGGTACTCATTTCCCGAATTGAAACTTTGTTCTCAGGATGCCTTAGTGTTCCCTTCACCGTGTTTTATCCCAGAGGTTAGCAGTCACTCCGCACAGCGAAAGAGAACAACCTTTCCTCCCCTGAAATCAGACTCAGAGTCAGGAGGAACACGGGGAATGAGACTGCGTTTCAGGAGGCCGGCTGAATCCAAGAAGTTTTCAGGGAAATGATGAATTGCCCCACTCTGCAACGTGCCAACGGGAATGGTACCGACTCCTTTATGTTGATTACGGAGGTGTGAGGCATCGTCAGAGGGGACGATTACAAAGAAAAAAAAAAATTACAGGGGTTTTCATAACACAGAAAAATAGCTTTTCTTTCATTACACTTCAGAAACAAAAATAACATATCTTTCAAAACTGCAGAGAAAAAAAGATGAAGGTAGAACTGGAACCAAAACAGGTAATAAAAAAATAGACAATCAATCTAAATGGGGTGTACGAGCATCAATTTGAAGCCCTGGCATACCAACTTTCTATACTTTTAACTTCTAAAAACTAGGTTTTATGAACTAGGCATTTCAAATGAATTATAAATTACAGGAAAAGATGATCACGGCCAATGTATATATCTTTAAAAGTTATCAGACGCATATATATTTCAAAACAGAAAGCAGCACATGCTCCACGATGCTGACTGCTCTTCATCATGTGAATCATAGAATGCACACACGTGGCACGACTTAGCGCCGGCAGACGGAAGGAACGCAGCAACAAAGATCATCATTTACAACCACGATGTCCAAGTAACTTTTTACGGAAAAGTCTATGGACAATGACGCAACTCAAAAATATGCTGATGTACTAATAAGTTGGCATTTGTGCTCTGCTGATAGCAGTCGGGTTTGGGTTCCTTTGGGTTGTCTTGGGCAGGGGGTGATCTAATCTCCTTCCTAAATACCTCTTTGTGCCATGATTGCCGCTTTTTGTCCAATTAATGCAAAAGCTTCATCTTGAGAAGTGTTTTCGTATCTACTCTTCAACGTGCATGATTTTGTGGGGTTTAACCTGAAGTTTCAGTCTCCCTAAAAATATAAAACGTCTGTCATAATCTTGTTTTTCACATCTACATCCTTCGTTGCACAGACATTCCTAGACGTGCTATTTTGTCAGCCAACTTTCTAAATATGTATGTCATTTACAGAGCAGACTATACTCAGAGGTGTCAAGGCGCCAACTTCTGTGGTAGACTATTTATTTTAGAACCATGTGCACACAAAAGAAATGTCCCCTAGTTCATACAGGTTTTTTTTTTTTTTTTTTTTTTTTTTTTTTTTTTTTTTTTTTACACCTTTACATATGAAAAGCTGCAGATAGTCACATGCCAGAAATCACAGCAATGGCAAGTGCTTTAAAGTGACTTTCTGTCAGCTCAAAAAGGTTCCCTGTGCTACAAAATTTCATTCTCCCCTTAAATGAAAATAGCGTCTGTTGCTGCAGCACTCAAAAAGCACTCATTGGGGGTTTTGTTGTTGCCGCTGGCTTGGTTTTTGTTCCTTTTAAAGAACACGAATCAGTTTTGGACATTCAACAAGAATTAGATAAAATCTGTAAATGGATTAAAGCATCCCAGTTCACAAGCATCTGGTCAACTTCTATTTAAAAATAAGCCTCTCCCTTAAAAAGGGGAAAAAATAATCTTCTCTTTAGAGGTACGAATGTAGCGATTTCCACAGTATTTGTGACAATTCCAAGGTGCCAGTTTTCTGTTAGAACGTGCTTGAAAACAGAGTTACCACACATTACAATTCATATCTTAGGAGATTCCACATTCTCTTCCCAGGGTTATGACTAACCAAATTGTGCAAATGATCACAGATGTCCTGCAGATTCTCTCAGAGGGATTTAAGCAGCATCCTTCATTACTTGCCCTATTTAGATACCACGTTAAATCACAACTAGCTTTGGAAACAATATACCAAATGCTGCAGATGACAGATGGGCACGCTGGAGCCAGTGAATAGTCGCTACTTCAAAGAAACAAACAGCAAAACAGAAAGAAGGAGAAGAACATCTTTCCCTCCAAGCATATTTTCAACAATGAAATTTTTCTATCAGGAAAAAAAAACCTGAACAACAATCACGTGATTAATTCTAAGCTACCAAATTCTTTGTGTTATTTTAGCAACATGTTAAATATTTTAACAGTCACTCCACTGTTCAAAATAAACATCTTGTGCATTGCAGCACAGGGGCTCCGGCCTCACAAAGCCAGTTTTCAAGTGGACATTATTTTTTAACACTACAAATTAACCTACTCCTTTGGGGCACTGTTTGTCCCCCCAAAATGATTATTTCATTTCTCGTGAACAGTTCTAATTCCGCTCCATGACACAGTATTAGTCCGACTCCAACACAAGTGGTAGATTTGATTTGCTCCACTTGCTGCATCCCCCCCAGTTGAACTGCTGTCCGTATTTCTGCTACTGTACAAGTATTTTTACACTTTTGACATTTATTAATATTCAAAGAGGGAAAAAGAATATTAAATAAAGACCACTCATACCAGATCCCCTGGGGATTAAAAAAAAAGCAGAGGGGGGACACAAATGAAGCTATCTGGAAATCAGGAGCTAAAGAGATCCAGCAAGGATCATTTTTCTTCCCACTCTGCAATAGCACATGTAATTTCAAGTTCTCAGGATATCTTTTTGTAGCTGTTTTCTAATTAAATAAGAAACCTGATCAGCTGTTTGTAAGCCAAGAAAACCCAGCTTGGAAATACAGAGGTTATTACTAGAAATGAATGTTATTTTTGCAGCTTGATTATTTAATTCAGATGCACGCGTATTAACACATAATTACTTCTTGCAAACACAGAAGCTTTGTCAAAAGTGAGAGCTATCAGTATTCAGCAAGAAAATACGAGCTCTAAATATGGCAACGTGTAGTTTAATCCTCTCCGCCCCTCAAATCCAACCGCCCACGGCTGCAGCCCTTCTGGTTCCTCCTAACCCGAACCAACACAAAGCCTGCAACCTTTAAACCTGTTAGTCTTATCTAATGACTACTCCGTCTACAAGAGCTTTTCTAATAGTAACATGCCTTGATGGCTTATCTCGGCGTGCGAGGCAGGCCACAAGGAGCGGGCGGTTGATTGAGCGCGGCCATGGCCGGCAGGAAATGAGACGGTTGGGTTACGCCACGGATAATCGATCGGTGTATTCAGCGACGCGTGAGCTGAGCTGGGAATAAGCTGCCTGGGGTATCAAATATTGCCGTTTCCAGGGTAAAGTCCCATTTCTGTGATCTATGTAGGAGAAAGCATAACTTATTGACAAAACAATATAGGATTTTTTTCACTCTGCCTCGCTCTTGACGTTTCGCCATTGTTTACAGCAAGAATTTCTCTCGTGCCCCTTTTATTCACAAGTTTAACAAATGAAACTCCTTTTGGAATTCACGAAGTCACCTCAGCGTGCTGGAAATTACTTCAATCTTGTGTACAAATAGCTCGGAGAGGTAAAACAAGCATCACGCTCATCTTCCCCTGAACCCCAAACTTTCACACTGAGACATGCGCACAGGAACACCCCTCCACCTTCAGGGACACGGCTGTCCGGACGACTATACAAGGAACACGGTCCTTTTCCTCAAAGCCACTATGTTTTACTGAGAATATTACTTGTTCTAGATCTCCTCTGTAGTTTCTACAAAGCTTGAAGGAAACATTGTACTGTGTAGACAGGTTATTTGTAGACAGAGTTGGTTCCTACAGAAGTCCCATAAACATACCTGTAAATCTCAGCCTACGTACATACCGATATACACATGTGCAAGTAGAAAACAATCATCTGTTTGCCCACACCTTTACACAATTGCAAAACATGGCCAAAATTAGTCTTACATCACGATTCCTTATCTGTAAGGCTGTTTTGTGCGTTGTGGGGAGATGGCCAGACAGCCAAAACCTTAGAATCCAGCTATCCTTTTTAAAAACACTAGGTGATACACTACTTATCCGCATGGTAATTCGCAGTAGCTGCCATATGTTGTCTCCTAGTGTGGGTGGTTTGGCATTATAGTTGCTAGACTGTCTTAAAAAAAAAAATAAAAAAATTGCAGCCTTCAGATCACCAGAAGAGCCGTACTACGAAAACTTGCGACGCTGCCATTTCATGAACACTACGTGTTCTGGTGGGACAGCTATTGCAGGCACGAGGCGAGAGCTCTACAGCATATACGACAGACAAAGAATAATTATGGCAACTGAAAACTAGGGAAAGATCCATCAGGAACTGCAACAAATAGTGCTAAAAGACCACGTGAACCTTAGTGAATTCAGCGGTAAAGTCCACCCCATAAGGACACAGGTTAGCACTGAATTTCATCATGCTTCAACAGACACGCTTCTGAGACAAAACTCAACAAATGGAGCTATCTGAACACATTTTTCTCTCTTCCCTCTGCTCCTCATAGCTGTTTTCCCCTCCACACTTGTACAAAAATCAACTAATACGGAATAAATGTTACCTACCAGCTCTTAATTTAATTTAGTGTCACTCATAAATCTTCCCTTCCCCTCAATTTCTGCTTTCCAGATGTCCAAAACATCCTGAAATAATTCAGTCAAAAATCAGCCCTGGATCACCCAAGAGTTGTTATGCTATAATTCGAGCAAAAACGTAACCAGTATCTAGACCTAGCTTCACCAGCAGCCCTTCCCAGTAAAATCAGTCTGCTGGATTAGATCTTTGCCTTTTGCAGATAGAGCAGCCACTCACCCACCAAAGGAGGGAAGTGTCTGCAGATTTAGAGGTTACAGCACCATTCGGGTCTTTAGGTGGGAGGTGTTACACATTAGCACCTCACTAGTCAGCCAAATCTCACTCCACAGCAACGGCAGCAATAAGGAAGGGAGCTCTGCACTCCTAAAATTGCACTGTAGAGACAAAATAATCCTCTCCAACACACCGATAATAGCTTCATCCTCAAAGACCAAGTAATTCTCAGCCAGAATCAAATTGGGATGATAAACTCTTTCAGACACCTCTATTCCCTTCTTCTGCTACTATTTTCTCCCTGTTTTCAAAACAATGTCCTCTAATTATTTGCTTCCAAACGAAGTGCCATGGGGTGCGTGTCAGCAGTTCCCCTTGACACAGAGAGGCTGACATTGATTATGCGGAGTGCCAACGACAGGATATCAATCTGTGAATAGACACCATATGAAAGCAAAAGGAAACCCAAGGAACAAGTGAAAATACCGTTAGGCAAATAGTCATTCTTTTCCAGGACCTAACCCTATATGGAACAATAGCTTTAATAAGACGCTTGCCACACGCCAAATAAAAATTAAGCCAGTCTTTTTTTGAATCTTGAAAAAAATTTTGAAAAGCAACTGTGGAACAGCCAACTGAAATGGAGTGTTTAGGCTTTACCAGTTATGTTAAAGAACAGGTAACTATTTAAAATCTTGTTCTCTGACAGTGCTTCTTAAAGGCATAGGGCCATTAAAATTTAACATGAAGTCTCCTGCTTTCTACAGAGACAGAAAAACAGAGAGAGGTATGTAAAAAATCTACTGGGTAAGTTACTGGCCCAAGTTAGCTACAGTAGTTACAGAACGGCGTGCTTTTATATGTGCAAAAGAGGATGTGTAACTATATAAAAACAAGTGCAAACTAGAATTGGTCAAAATGAGACTACGTGGTTACTTGAAAATGAAGCCATGAGGGCACTGGCCATCTGTCGAAGGACAACAGTTTTCAACACATTCAACTTCTACCCAGCCTTTTGTACCCAGGCTCTGGGGGGAATTCTCCCCTTCAGTATCAAAAAAAGCATCCATCTTTTTCATTCCTTTGGAATTCCACTCATATTCACGCCCCAGAAAACGTGATCGATCAGCAACTGACACCATGTTCTGGTTTTAATAAGATTACAAAAGAAGTCAACTGGGACCAAACAAGAAACTACTCTACGCAGTCTTTGCCCACGTTATTTGTCTTTTCTACCCAAATTCCCAAGGCAACTTCCTCCTTACCTACAACACTCAGGATTAATCCCATCTTCCCTACTTTTAGCTGGTGGTGACACAGAAACAGAGGATCAGAAACAGCATGCTTACATCCCACAATACAACAAATATCAGATATTAAATATATATATACATTCATAGGCTTTCAACCTTCGGGCAATCCCAAAACAGAATTGAAAACAGTCTCATTCCAGTTTTCAAGGAGAAAGAACATTACTCATTTCAGGTCACGACCATAAAACAAACTGTAGTATTTACTGCATAAACTTTTCGGCTTTACTAGAAACAAAGCTGCTTACCATGCCAAGATCTAGCAAGTCACCTGTTTTCCTGTCAGTGAAATACAATTAAGTACAATACCCTTAAAATTTCACTGCAATTCTAAATGAGAAAAGATAATTTCATCTTGTAAAAAAAAAAAGCAGTTATGCTTAAAAACCGACCGGCTTAAAATAAAACTATCATAAGATCTTTCATGGAGGTTATGGGTCATTGCTTACTACCTCATTTAATCCCTTTGTGGTATCTTTCTGCTCCGTTTCCCTTTTATGTTCTTTGAATCCCATCTGTGGTTCATGGTGTCAGTTATGCTGAGCAAAAGCATAAAGTAACCACACCATTACAGCGCACAACTACCCACCAACAAGCCTGCTTAATTAGAGCTGTCAGGGCCAGAAGACAACGCGTCCACCCATTTCCCACCCCACGGAAGCTTCTGCGGCACAAAAAGCTTTCCGCTCCCTTCTCGGGGAGCACGAGCAGCTCTCCACACCAGTGGGTCCCGATCCGTTCAGTGTGTATAGCTGTGATGAAACCTGTGCAGATGAACATTTGCGCAAAGGCCCAAGAGGAAAGCGGAGGACGGATGCGCACCGCAGCTGTGGACGGACAGTTGGCTCCAGCCAGGCTTGCTGTTTCCGTTTGAGCGAGCCCCGTGCCCACGCCACCCCCATATACAACCCCGCACTGCGCTCCTGCTGGAGCTTCTGCACAACGCCCAACGCTACTGCGTTTCTGTAGGTGCAAATGTACGGCGCGCTCAGCTCTGCTGCACAAAAATCACAGATGAAGCAGTGGAGATGCCATATCTCAGCCATTATTTCTATGTCAAGAAAGCCCTATACGAAAGACACAAACAGGGGTTAGAATTCATTAATAGGCTGTAATTAAAATCACTCCTAGAGAAAGCACTAAGCATAAGCACTATTTTTGATCGCAGCATCTCTTCGTGTTAGCTGCTTCTACGAACTCCACTTTGATTACAGATTATGCCTTTCCCAGCGAAGCCAATTTGGCAGCAAGCTGCTGACACGGTATTGATAGCGACCCTCCTTAACACCCGGGCTCATTAGCATTGCTATTGCCGCACCGCATACGATACGCATTGTACATCAAATACACTCGGTGTCAAGCATAATAAGCAAACAGTTACCTAACAACTAATGGTATTACAAATGCATTTAACTAATCATTGAATATATGCTCTGGTAATTAAATTCCATTAAGGTTTTTTAAGCATCATCCTAAAGAAACGCAACAGTGAAATGAAGATACCATTCAGACTATGCCTGACATTGGCCATTAAATGTCATTTATAGGATATAGCTCAAATCTAATTGCTGAGCACCACCCGCCGCAGTATTTATCACTTCTATTAAAACAAGCAGCACACAGCACTGGGACTATTTGAAGCCATCATATACAGTTTAAATAGATTTCTCACCTTTTAAATATCAAGAGGCCACATTTTCTTTAACATCTCACTAAGGGGTTTACCTTTTAACAAAGAGATACCGAGAGCTGGAAGGATAAAACAATCAGGAGACAGTTTGCTCTGCAAACCCAGCACAGAGTTTGAACAGTCATATGGCTGGTAAAATATTGCCTAATAGTCAGGGGAATTTTATGATAGGAAAAATTAAAGCACCTCTGCAAACCGGCCGGCTCGGCTAGCAAGCCGGGCTTTAGAATTCTAAAAAGAAAAGAAAAAACTAAAAGACTGATCAGCCAGATCCTGTGACTTGGCTATTTTACCACATAATCAAATGCTGTTCCTATAAGGAAACAAAGCATATTTGGAAAATAAGCACCCGGAAAGTAAACGTTTCCTTGTGTGGGTTCTGGGAGGATGTAAGCATTTGCTTATGAAATGGGCAGTCACTTAAACATTTACATCCCCTAAGGAACTGCACCTAATACACCGCGTTATAGAAAAGGTTAACATTTTAATCCAGAAAAAAAATGAGTTTTCTACACACGGGCTTCATATATTAGGGTGTTCAGCCACTGGCTGATAAACAGGGTCATGACATAGACTTAATAAAAATAATCCTGACGGTAAGTCATGTGAAACAAACCAGAGCAGCTCATCAAGAAAAGAAAACAGCAGGCTTAAAAAAATGTCAAGTTGCAGAAGATACGACTGTATCTGACTATGCAGCGAATTTCGAACGCAGATTGTTGCTGTCTGGCGCGACATCAATAGCTAGAATCAGCAACACCAGACTTCCTATTTTTTCTTTGTACTTACATGTAAATCAGTACTAAATAAATATACCCCAAACCAGGTCCAAAGGCTGCAATCTAATCAAAACCTGTAGATCAGAAAGATGGCCTCCATTCATCTGGAAACAGCTAGATATTGAAAATGCTAAAATCAGAAGTAACTACACTGGAGAAATGGATGTATTTACCTCCTATAAAAGAAAAATGCTCAAAGGAGAAGTTGGGAGAGAGAAACAAGCAAAAAAACCTTTTCTCAGGTGCTGAACGTCAGGTGTGAACATGCAGACAACTAAGATGAACCACAAGAAAAGGAGTTCTGAAACAAAGATACTTCGTTTTTAAACATATAGCACACATATGAGGGACACCATGTGCACTCTCATTTGAATTGAGATGAAAGTGAATGCAGACAGCCAAGCCAATATGCAATTCTAAGGCTAATCATTTGTCTGGGGCAATATAACCCTCACTGCACTACAACTTTAACAAATGAAGGTACTAATAGCTTCCATTTAAAAAAGTCAAGGTGTTAATTCAGTCAGAGATCCAGAAGTAGACGGCTTTGAGACCAACTAGCAGTTCCATAAACCACTCAGTCCTCCTGTAGAATTCAAATTCATTCTTTATTACTAGAGGCATCGGATGGAACCCGTCATTGCCAGATTCAAATGCTCAACTCAGAAATCATCATGTATTGTTATCGAAAGTTTACACCTTTACCATTGTTCTGGGCACAAGGATTTATACAAAGGGTATCATGATAACCATTTTTTTGGTTGGTTGTTTTTGTTTGTGTTTTTTTTAACAAGCTTATTGAAAACAACAGGGCACCTGATGAAGAATTCTGTGTGCGACCATTACCTATAACTGCAGAAACAGGCAGAGTACCTTACAAAAAAGAAAAAATTTCATAAAGCAAACCAAAACACCCTAACCAAGAGTTACCAAGTTATTACGGAACTTTGCATAAAATCTTATTTGACTGATTTAGATATAGCTCATTATTTACACTAGCTTCCTTTTTACCAAATACAATCTTCTCAGCATGACTAAAAAAATTGTTTTTAAAATCCCCATGAGCTTAGCTCTTCAAACTGCTTACCAGGAGTCTCACTTGGTGGGGGGAAAAGTGACATTACGAACTAACACTAGGCGCTTTCCCTCTCCAGTGCACACATTAGAGGGAGAAGCCTATTTTAAATCGCTATTGAAGCATGTATTTGAGAAGCTTGTGCAATTGTCTCCAGCTGTGGCCACACCATCTCTCTGAGCTCGGCTTTCACAAACTCGCGTACGTGCCTGCGCACACCGGCAAAGGGCACAGACCATGGGCTCAAGTGGTTTGAAAGTTGTGAGAATGCTGCCAGGATAGAAGGGACCTCCGATATTACTTGGAACTGGAGGGGAAAAAAAAAAAAAAAAAAAAGAGAAAGTGTCCTAAGCACCCTGGGAGCCTGATCCTAAAAGATGCGGAGCTACTCGAGTATTTATTACCTTAGAAAAGTGAAATAAAATAGTCATGCACTGGCACAAGTGACACTGACAAATCCATTTTCCAACAGTTAAACTACTGTAAACTATAGCACTTGTCCTACAAGTGCTTTCCAATGAGTACAGTAATAAATGAATCTTTAACACAAAGCAATATTAGCTCAAATTGAAATATTTACTGGGCAATTAGTGTATTCCAAATGCAGGTGTGCTCCAGATACTCTCCCAGCTGTTTATCTTCCTGGCCCAATCTCTTCATGGCAAAGAGCACCCTTGCTTTAATCACCTCTCCACCTTCAGTATGGACAGACAAGTATCAAACATCAACTACAGCTCCTGTCTTAGCCCTCTCTGGCACCAAAATCAGCCCGCGTGGGGAACGCGGCACGTGCTGAGGCCATGCCCGTCCTCACCAGGAGCGGAGCTCACGCAGTCCCCAGAATTACAGCAGGGGACGGGGGAGACGGCAGAGAGCATCCCCACAGCTGCCGTTTCCAGGGGAAAGATTTGTGATGATATCTTACCACAGTTCATGGAATTCTGCACTTCAGAGCGTGAAGTTTTCAGCCTGAAGTACTTCAAAACTCAAACAGCTCATATTGAAAGAACGTTCTCAGGGCTCAGAAAAGCACATAGAAACAGCATCTGAAACCAGTCTACAATTTTCAGATATTTCCTGAGAAATCTGCCTCAGCTAACCCAGGGAAGCACTCAATCACAGTCCATACTGGCAGTGATAATCTTGATCATAAGCACAGCACAGGGAGCAAGAATTCCTGGGTTTATGAACAATTTTGTAATACAAATATGTGAAGTACTACCACACATCAGAACCAGAAAACTAACACCAAATAATAGCTTCCTTTTTTGAAAACATATTTGTCAATCTTTTCAGCAACTGACTTTGTGTAAAGCATCCAAGGGAATGCCCTTCCTGCACATTTCTCGACACGCATTGCATGCATTGTGTGATATTATGTATTATGCACCTTCTGCCTCACAAGGTCCTAAGGTTCAGATATATCAAAGCACCCAATTGCCTTTTTTTTTCTTTGCCTTTTTTTTTTTTTTTTAACATGAAGAATATGAAAGCACACGCTGAAGCCGGTCCTTGTTAGCAGGCCCATTTTCATCTCTTTAAACTCAAAGAGAGCACTTCCCTTGAAAACTGTCACAGCATTTTCGCAATCCATAAAGAGAAAGTTCAACAGCCTTAGGTCACTAATCATAACTACAGTAGATACAGAGCATAAATTACGTCTTTCTATTTCACAGTAGTGAATCATGTATATTCTTTTATCTTAATTACTTGATTCTTTCCATAAATCGAATATTCCAGACATGTTTGTAGCCAGTAGGGTGTAAACAGCTGCAAATCTTTTCTCTAAAGTAATATTCCTCGCATTAATGTTCCATCTCCTTTCCTTGCTGCAAGGTTACGCGCAAACCTCATCTCAACCATTCCCTTCCTTTTCTTTTCCTACATAAAAACATACAGATGCCACGTTTATCGCCGTTTCTACTGCAGATACTTGTGAACAAACTGGTAAAGCTGTCAAGTGGCCTCAACTTTAATCAAGAATCTTTTCCATATATGAAAGCACTGTTGTGCAGAAGAAGTTGCACATATTTTATACTGCAGCTACTCTGCATTTCTTTGATACTTAACGCAGTTCACGAAGACGCATATTACACTGAGTCATAAACGTGGGATACAGACTTCCCAGGATGTTCATTCACCGTAAAGCATTAGTTAGCTTTCCCAGCAAAATTAGGATATGCAGCACAAAAGAGCAACTGCACACACTTTGGTGGTGTTCGGCTATTTGAAAAAAAAGCCCCTCTGAGTCAGACATCCACTGGAATTCTCCAACTGCAAACCACAGCAGAAGGGACGAATCTTTCTTCCCCACAGTCACCAGTACAAGACACAGCCAGCAGCCACACCTTTACAATCCCATGTTGTAAGGAGCTAAATTGATTATTTGACCTGCCAAAATCTTTACGCTGCCTGTGACTGTACTGAACACACTTCATGGAAACCTCAACTCTAGAAGAAAGCATACAGCTTTGCACAAATACTTTAGCTATGAAATCTGGACAAGCAAGATCCAAAAGTTCAACAACTAGTGATGTGTGAGCTGTAAGAGAACAGGAATTTGTAAATAGAACAGCCTTCCTTACAGCTCATCAAATCTTATTTACAACGTCCTAGACTAGAGTCTGCGGCACTGGTGGAACAGGCTGATTCCAACACTTGTCCCAGCAAAGATCCTACACGCACCCTGAGATGGAGACACTACCTCTACCCAGGGTGTTACAGCAAAACTACCACGGTCATATTGTGTGTTGAAACTCCAAGAACTTCCAAAGAGCTCCATGACATTAGACCAAATTTAGGGTGCCTCTCTCACCACCTCTCCACTCTTACAAGATTTGGAAGATATTTACTGACCTAAGAAGAAAAAAATAAAAAAAATAATCAACTAAAGCCATGAAGATTCATTTATCCAGAACAACTGCAAAACAGATTAAGAAAAATCACAGAGAGCAAACTGATGGCAGGGGACTTCAAGGTCCCTTCCGACCAAAAACATTCTACAATCCTATGATAACCAGAAGAAATATATCTCTCTCTACAATTGCGCTGCTCCAGCTTTAGACGTAAAGAGCAAATTAGTAAAAAGATTGATTTGACAACAGAATGTATCTGGAAAGATAAGAACCACCCTTCCAATTTTGCTACCTATAATTAGACTTTTTTAACCCAGGATGCTTAAAACACGCCATCTCTTAAGTAACGAAGTACCTGATGCACCACGCAGTGAAAAGACAATTCCTTTGACTCTTCATAAAACGCAAACCATGCATGGAACTTTGGTTCGGCAAACTGTGAGCTGTCAAATAGGTTAGGCATAGGAGGTGTTTCTGCACTTTCTCTTCATTGTTAGGAAGTGGGAAAAAGAGGTATTGCCTCTTGTGAGTCTTTATATGTTGCTCAAGTCAACAGATCATTTTACAAAGCTCATGTTTCAACTGAATTTTATAATATCATGCTTAGCTACAGATGACCACCTTTTCGAGAGCACTCTATAGATTGCTGTGAAGGTGTGCCCATCATCCGATTAAAAAAAAGTCAAGGATTTGTCAAGACTCATCTGAAGAAATGAACAGCAAGTCACAGCTACAGGAACACCACCCACATCAGGAAGCTCAGTCCATTACTCCCTTCACCAGCCTGCATGAGTGCAAAGTCCTCTCTCATCAAAATTTGTTATGAAAATGGCAACTGCTGAAAAACACTTATTTTCATAGCATCACACTCTCAGAAAGTTGTTATGGGTTTTTTTTGAGAAGGATCCTTACATTTAGATGGGTTTTACTTTATATTTTATGCTGTAATTACAACTGGTATTTTGCTATTTTGAAAAGGATGTTTTACAAATAAAAGGGAAACAGCTTGTTGTTTTATGCAGCATTCCTTCCACAAGATATACTAACAGTACATACAGGTGGATGGAACAAGAATTGCTTTACAGAACACCACAGCTTGTATATTTTTCCAAAAGGAAAAAGAGTTCAAATTAAGTTTAAGATTTGCTTAGCACAAGTTTGTTTTAAGAATTTTGCATTGCTTTTAACCTTATAACATGCCAAGAAACAAGACACTGAAAGGAATAAGATTTTAAAAACCACAGACGTTCTGCTTAGAAAGCAGAGCGGGACACTTATGCACTACTAATTTAATTAAAGAGTTATTTTCCTTTTAAATACCCTCTAATGGCCCAAAACGAACTCAGGCTGATTTAAAAATCAATCACTTTAATCAAAATTACAAGTTCAAATTCTCCATGGATTAGCGTTCAGTGACTACAGAGTCAAAAATGCACATCCATCTCGTCCCTAGTTTTTTCTTGCTCCAGGTCCCAAGCAGGGAAAAGACCCGGTTATCTCATTTACCCAAAACCTGGGAATCTCAGGCGCCCGCAGCCAGGCGGCCCCTAGGCCCCATTTCTGCTCTCGGAGCAGGCCCCAGGTAGCACCCAGACCTCACGCCCGCCTTCTGCAGAGAAGAAAAAAGAATTTGCGAAAGATCTGAAGCTGTGTTAGAGAGTCAGGAGGTGGAGCTGACTCGGAGCATTTTCCTACGCGGCTCCGTCGGGCTGTGCTGTTTAGAGGGAGCTGTGTGGCCACTCCTGCCCCTCCAACACAGAGCCCACCCCAGGTATTCAAAGAGCATCTCTCCTATTTCCCCTTCCACACACCACTGTTTTTGTACCTCTCGCCAACAGCCTGCTAGAACAGACATCTTTCCTAGTATTTTTTAATCTATAAAATCAACACCTTTTGATACAGTGTGGTGTACCGACCTCAGATTTACCGACCAGATAATCACCTGCCTTCTAGAACGTACTTGCTCTACACAACAATCACACAGCAAGACATGGGGTAGCGCACAGAAACGACACACCAGCAGTGACAATGCGGAAAGCTGACGGTTCACAACGTACACCCGTTGCCCAGCGTCTATCCCGTTATCATGTGTTCCACAGGAAAGAGGAACAATGGCCGATCTTTATGGATAAAGACAACTGCTACCTGCTTGAGCAGCTGCACAACACAAGGGCAAGAAATACTTGCAAGGGAAGCTACCCAGAACTGAAGCTGAACACACACGTGCCAACAACCTTAGATGTCCCCCTGTCCTGGAATCTTAAGGGAAGTAGGGAGAATGGGAAGGAGTCCAACCACCTGGCTCTGGGGCAGGGAAGGAGGAGCAGAGACTTCTGACTACACTCGCATCTCTACATCGATTCAAGTGAAGAGATTTCTCTACCAAGATTGCCAACACTGAGACCCTTCACGCTTCCCACCTTCAACCATGTTATTCTAGAGCACTCAGGACAAACTTGAGCCAGGCAGTCTCCATGACCTTTTCCATAACTCAACTCCATTACAACTCGACTGCACTTTCTTCAATAGAGCTGAAAAAAAACAAAGATGTCTACTTTACATATTATTCATTACTCTTTTCTGCCCACGTTTTATTTTTAAGCATCCAGACAGGACGTATAAGCTTAGCAAGATGCTTGCGCACCTAAGCTGCCCTTAACCATGCCTACACCATCACAATTACACCAGTTCCACAGCCGTGATAGCATAACACCGAAACACAAGTCCCCGCCGAAGTCACGGCCAGCACAGATAGCATTTTGGGTAGCAGACGGTGGGATGTTTATTATGTCTTACACCTCCACGTGCTACACTGAGGATTTTATTTTCACAAGGCATCATCGCTACCTCCAAGAGCGGTACGAGGCACATCAGTGAGGTCACCCCCTCCCAGCAAAAGCCAAGCAAGCAAATGACGAGGGACAGGTCATGCTAAAATTTAGTGACCACGGTGACATTTCGCATTCCTCAGGGAAAACCATTTTGAAACAGGGAAAACAAATTTCTTTAATGAATTACCTTCACCAGCTTCCGAAGCATAACAATGTATCTTTGGAGACTTAGCGTAGACACACGAAATCTGACAGTGCTCAAGTACCCCCAAATGACCAGAGAGAAAATTTCAACTTCAATAATCCTAAAGGTCAGAAGCATTATTAAACATGACAGATGCCCTCAGTATTCAACACTAGAGGACACGGCTAAATTTATTCTAACTCCATTTGATCTTGCTACATGTAAAGTAGCCAATGTACCGTTTAATACTTTTTTCTTTTTCTTAACAGCTAGAAATAACAATCTTTTTTCTCCATATTTTCAAGTTGACAACTCCTGATTTATTTAGCAGTCAATTATCTCAGCACCAGGTGTAGGAAACAGATAGGTTTACTTTGGGTAAGTAGGAGGCAACAAGAGAGTAGAAAAGTAAAAAGAAAAAAAAAAGGGGGGCAAAAGGTGCTGAAGACCACACTGCCACGACAAAGGGCCCAACAAAACTAAAAATACGGGCAAGGCAAATATACAGAGGGATGTTAATGAATTCTATGCTTCCTGTATCTACAATCAAGACATTGCTATTAAACGTGTTCTCACGTACAAATTATTAGCCACACATCCCTCTTGATAACACACTATGGGAAAAACAATCCCGATTATACTCCGTGAGTGGTATATTCTAGTTTTCCCCTGTTTGCTCAATATCTGTTTTTGTCCTTGGCTCACAGTCAGATGGGGGGAGGGGGGGCATGTCGTTAATGGAATTTGTACCAATTGTGCTTCCTGCTTCCATTTTTATAAAATTAGGAGAAATAACACAACAGCAATTTTGCAAAACGAGCATGGGATTTCACATTCAGTCCTATTTTTTTCCCCCTGCAATTCTTAGAATTCCCTTTTCTGTTTTACACAGAAGTTGGCTCTCAAAATAAACCAGCTTCACAATGAATGGGAGCAATTTTCTGATTTAAAAGGAGCTGACAAGCATCATCAGCTCGTATTAAGGCACCGTCCGCCATGTTCTCTCTTTGGGAGCGTATACATAGCGTGGCGCACAACACAGACAAGCATCTCGCCACCGCCAGCAGCGCAAGATGCTCAGACTGCTCCGCTGTCACAGGAGGGGCTTCGGCAGCCCCCGGCCGGGCCCCGGGAAAGAGCTGGCACAGCCTTTGTTGGGGGTGAAGCCTCAACAGCCTCCAGACAGGCTCTCCTTTTTCACCTGGCAAGAAGCCAGCGCTGAAAATTCCAATCCTGAATGCCAAGCGGTGCAAAAAACAACCAGGGTAAGCACATGACAAAAAAAGACAAGGAAAAAAAAAACCTAACCACAAAACAAAGCACCCAAACACCACCAAACCACACCAAAAACCAACAGACCCACCCCCGTGGATTCTTCTGTGGGGTTCTGGGTTTTGTGTGTTTTTTTTTTCTTTGGTCTTTTGTGTTTTTTTGTTTTGTTTTTTTCCAGACATAGCCCCTCAGTTGTAAGGTCTGGATTTCAATGGTAAAGATCTAAGCCATATGGAAGGGAACAGAGGAAGAGCTGGAGTTGAGCCCTAAAACACGTACATATAGTCTTAACTTCCAGCTGTTTAATCCTTATTCTTAACAACACTACCATCTGTTTTAAACCCCCAAATACGAAAATTCTCTCCCTTTCCACAAGACAATGACGGAATTGTGACAACATTGTAGCTCTGTACAAATTAATATAGTTGCATTGATGTATTACACTGTCAAAGCTACTCAGAAAAACAAAACCAAAGAACCCCACAAAAATGCTGAATATTCTTTACGTGACAAAATAATGCCACTGATGAAATTCAGATCTCTGCCACCATTGACCAGGTTGGAACACAGCGTCTTCACACGGCCCTGTGTGCTTTGGGAATGCAAGATACGCTGGTTTAGCTACTTCAGAATGGATGGGTTCTGCTCCTGCCTTCAGAAGATATACAACAAAATAAAAAGAATGTTGCTGTATTTTTCAACCAAGTTCAGTGAAACTCCACTACTCATAAATCCAGAGAGCAGCCTCATTCCTCTTTCTTCAGTTCTGAACTCTCATCTGAAAGCCATTTCAAATACCTTGCTAATTTAACACACCAAAAGCAAGAAAATCAACTCAGCGCTTGAAGAACAGTCTCATACTACAAAAAGAAGATTTTTTAATTTTTTTTTTAACACATATGTGACAAGGCCAAACCCTACTGCGTACCACAGCTTAATATCCGCGTGAAAATTCAAAGTGTCATCTGAGCAAAAGTAAATACCAAAAAAAAAAATCTACAGAGAAGCATTGTAAAGAGGAAGGGAATTATCAAAATGGATTCATAAGCATCTGGAATGATTTCAATACAAAATGCCCAGCAAATCTCCCTGCACTGCTGACAAATCACCAGCTGAGGTAAATCCCAGATAATGAAACATTGTAAGAAAGGCTCTATTTAATAATTTAGCCCCTGTCAAGGAGTTTGTATTGATTCTTGTTTTCAGCACAGGGAGAGAATGTTATCTTCAGCCTTACGGCTCAATGACAGCATCAGTGAATTTAATCACTGTGCAGCTCCTGCCATGCAATCCTTAAACTGTCACCTCTGATTCTTCATCATCCCTCGCTACTTCGTTCCAAGCCCCCTACACCCACATTTTCATACTAATCTCCCACCCCACACATGCCCCACCGTAATCGCAGCAGCATTTCAATCTGCTTCGCATTAGACAGAAAAGCCAATCTCGTGCGCAGACTAAATTCTTTATTGTAAATAATTCAGCACTCCTTCAAATGTCTCATTCGTCTCTCTCTTATTAGCGAGTCTGCTCCGTACCTCAACAGCAAACTTCGCATGCTGACGGCAGGGCTGAGCAATGGGACAGCGGTTCGGGCAAAGGTTTTGAGTAGAAAGAAAATCTTTCAGCCTTTTCTTGGCTGTAGAAGGGGAGATGAATCTGGAGAAGCAAGAATCTATATTAATCAGCATTTTTTCCACACTAAAAAGGAAAGGTCATGCTGCCTCATAACTGGCCAGGAAAAATTAGCCACAAATTAATTCAGCTGCAGTTCAGGAACAGAACATCAATTCATCTACAAACAGAATGAGGCTTTTAAATACATAAATGCTTGTGGCTACAGAAAGCTCACCCTGACATTTGCATTCAAAAACACTAGCTCCTGTAAAAGTGTCGAGAATAACAGATGTAATTTTAACATGTTTGCTAAAATGCAAGGCCACACGCAGGAAGAATGCAAAGGAGAGGAAGCATATACCACGTAACTTAGAAAAACATATTTCTTTTAATTTTTCTTCTTTATTCCAGGTGACACACAATACTTTCCATTTTAGAATCCTTTGGCTCACAGCTAAATGATCCCACAGCCCTGCACAGACAAGGTCATCATACACAGCTTTTCTATTACAGGGCACTAGCGGCATTTCACAACTGTCTTTTTATGCACTTCTGCCTTTCCATCCAGCCTATAAATTGTTACAAGGCCCTGGGGCAATCCAGCTGTATACTCCATTCAAATCAGGCTTCAAGGAGAAAGCACCACAGTCAAGATGCTTCAATCAAGTAAACACACAGGCACAAAGGGCAACTGCATCACAATTAATAATGTTTTCTTTTGTACAGCAAATTCACCATTTTTCTGTCTTAAAGTTTCTCTCTGATGCTCAGATTGAAAGTGTAGCCCATTAGCATTTTAAACGTGACATCAAATTAAGTCAAAATATGATAAATCAGAAGCACGCTGCTGAAATCCATTTGCTGGTTGGGTTCTGCCTCTCTGGGAAAAAGGAAAACCTTAAGAAGGCAATTTGGACTTATTTATCAAACACTGGGAATCCATACCAAGAAAGGTTTAAATGACAGGATTAGAGGACAGATTTGCAAGATGCATTATATTCGTATAAATTAGCTTGCATCGTGGTCAGAGACATCCTGTTATTACCAGCAGCTCTGTGTTTCTTCTGGCTGTCAGTTCTCGCCCTTCGGTTTTGGCGTTGCCGTTCTTGTTTACTTCACTTCCCACTTCACCTCTACTTGTTATTGCGGAGAAAAAGCATATAAAATTCTTGAAAAAGAAAGTGCAGCTATTGTCCATTTTTGATGTGTCTTTTTTCCCCTTTCAGCTCAGAAGTTGGAATTGCCTTCGTTTCAGTAAATTAATCCGAATTTGATACACTCCTAAGTGTAATGGCCTATGACTAGCTACGTTTTCAGACCAGTATGCTTTTACTTGGGATGGAAGTTAAAACTTAGCTAAGTTCTGCATTGTGCTTTGTTTCCTTCTCCCAAAACACTAATATTCAGTAATCTTATTTTACTACTGATCTCAGCATACAGATAAACATATTTCTAATATCCATGGCTCTTTACTACTTTTGATATTTAAATTGAGACAAGCAATCAAAGCTGGATACGCGTGGTTTTGGATGCATAATTAACATATTCATATTTGAAATGCAATTATTACCGTTGCGTCACATATTTAAGCCAACAGCTGGTTATTTAAGGTGAGGAGAAAAGATTTCTTGGGAAAAAAGAATCTTGCAACAAACCCTGCAGGCTTTTTTTGCTAAAAACCCACAGCTGCTCCTGTCTCCCGAGGAAGCCGTTCGCACCACGAGACAGATCAAGGGTTTGGGATGAAGTGTCCGTGTCTGTGGTCCTCTGCACGGAGACAGAAATGGGTGCCTAAATTCTGTTGGATTTAAAATACTCCTGTTGGATTTCTCACTCTCATCATGTCACAGAGCTCTCCCTAAAGCCGGTTTAGTTTATGTAATTGAGGGTGTGTGCGTGTGTATCGGTGTTACAGAAGGGTTACCTAACCCAGTGTCCTGGGTAAGCTGACATTAATCATCATTAACACGCTTTCACAGAGGGCAGTGTTTGGCCAGTAACAGCCGAGGTGTTCAGCAGAAAGCCACTTGGGAAGAGCAGGCAGCAGGGTGCTCCTTGGCTTTCCAACAGCATGGGTTTCCACACCGAATAAATTACATCGTTGAGAATTTCTGAAACACCTCGGCACGCCTCTCTGGTAGCCCACCGACCACCAATGGCAAATTATTCGAGCTGGTTAGTCTTACCTACGCATCCCGACGTATCGGTCCAGCAGTTTGCCTAGATATTTCACACTAGCTACAAGCTCTCAGCTAGCACTCTACTCTGCCTCTTTGCTTTCCAGCCTGCAGGATTGCAAGAAGCTTCCTTCCAGTTCAGTGGGATCCTACGCAAAAGAGCATCAAAAGCCATCTCAATGACCACTGTGCAAGCCTATTAATGGAATTTCTGCATATTAATTGGATTTTCTCATACAAGTCAGTCATCTAAGTTTTAATCATGTATTTTCATCATCTGGAAGTAATCACAGTCAACATTTTAATTAAGATAAAGAGAATGGACTGAATTTTAGGACCTGTTAACCATTAAGAGCTAGAGAAACTTCACTGTTTATAATACACCGATTGTAACAAAGAATCCGTCAAGGTTTAAACTACAATAGAAAACCATGAAATGCTATTTAACAAAAACCTCTCTTCCTATTCCTTTACAGCTCTGCAGCTATATCCTCAGTCTGATGAGAATCCAAATCTGTTTCTTCAGATGGTCTGATCCAAAGAGAAATTCAGTGAGAATTTCCATTTCCAAAACATTGCCTTCTCCAATTAAAAAAAAAAAAAAAAAAAAAAGAGAGAGAAAGAAAAGAAAAAAGGACTTGTTTTCTGTTTTGGGGGGAGAAGGAGGCTGGGTGCAATGAAGCAGCAAAAAGTACTGGTATGTGAAAGAACCATGACTGACTGAGCAGATCCTTTGCTATTTCCTCAAGAAATTCCAGATACTTTTCTTCTGCCAGAAACTCAGAACAAGGAGATCAAAGTGATTTTGGTCAGGTTTGATTTATTCTTAGCAGAGCTTAGACTTCAATTCAGAGACCGCAATAACAGGATAAGTAACTGGAGTCAGGCTTACTTCTGAAGGACTAGATGAAATGAATGAAGATAGTATCAATTCTGGAAAATTAGCATTTGGGGGGATGAAGCAACGTTTAATTCCCAACTACTTATTTCAGAACTATTAAAGTTCAAAACTTTACGTCTGCAGACAATTCACTTCTCCTCAGTTCCTCTTCATTGCCAACTAAATTATGACTCAGTCGTCATTATTGTGCTGTGTATGCTTTGATCAGTGTATTTGTAGCACCGAAGAATATTTAAGAAATGCTTTATGAAGTCTGTAGATTTTTAAGATTTTTTTTTCACTCATGCCAAATTAAAGTGAACAAAATATACGCTTCCATAACTTTGTGATGACTAGAAAATTTGCATTTATGCCAGCAGTACGCTGCTGTTGAAACAACTGCATTGTTAGAAATGCAGTGGTACTATAGCAGAATTAAGTTAAAAGCAGCAGACTGATGTACGGGAGACATCTCTTGGTAGAGGTAACCTTAACGGTTTCTCACAGAAAGAAAGACTAATCAGAAAAATTTACGTGGGAAAGATAAAAAACACACACCTAAGCATTAACTGCTTCCATTTTATTGACTGGTCCATGTAATTTAAACCCCAAGATGTAAGACTGTTGTAAAACAAAAAAATCAACAGTAAACAAACCCTGAATTAAATGCTAATGGGTCCCAGTTTCACTACTGTACCAAACACCATTTTCCTCCTTCTTATGGTTGTTCAACAGTCAAGTTGTGTCAATGAGGTATTAAAGCCACAGTGTTATGCCCTTATACGAGGTTTATCCATATATTCCAGCTTCCCAATTATATTTTACTGTTTCTTATAAAAATAATATTTTTAAAGGAACTGACACTAAGGTGCATAACACAGGCATAACAAATGGGTAAAGAAGTGTTTCCCAAGAAACAAAAAACAAGGTTAGAAATGTTGCTCTAAAGCTAATCATAACCTTGCAGTATCCAGGTTTACAGAAGACCACTCAAACCCAACCACCCGCTCAGCCGCCCCGACGCGCTCCTGCTTGGACTGATGGAGAGCACCTCCTACAAAGTCAGGGAAAGGTAATATTTAGTACCACCAATGAAAGAAGGCACTGAGAACCAATAAAAGCATGTAAGGCAATAAAACCAACACCAGATTTAAGTATTGCTTCACCACAGTTCGTTCCTAATCAAAGTCCTTAAGAATAATCTGCTCTTGAATCCTGAAAGAGGATCGTATTAATCCAGAGCAAAATGAATTAGCACTAAAGAGTGGTTAAAAAAAAATATCTGGGTCACAAACAGCACAAAATAACCCAATCAGAGAAAAAAAATAAATCTAGGAACTTGTTTTGGTAGGGTTTTTTGGTTTTGTTTTTTGTTTGTTGAGGGTTTTTTTTTTAAGTATAGACAACTATCTCATACTCTTCTGATAGGCTGAGGCAATTTCAGTTTTAAAATGTATCAAGTTCAATAATTCAAAAGTGGTGATGCGAAGCGAACAAGGAAAGCACTTATGGCATGTTACACCCTTTTGCGTGACCCACCACCCCATCATTTTCTCTCTCAGGAGAGGAAAAAGAAGCTATACTTGGAACAGCCAACATTTACAAGTAGAGTAAATATTTCCATTTTTGAGGGCAAAAAAGGAACAGCAGATTTCCAAAGAACTTGCTCCTCAGTGCTCTGCAAAATTCCCAACAGAAAAAAACCCATCACAAATAACCAGCAAAAGAACACGAGATCTACAGAAACATTATTCGGTATTCTCACATCTTCGATATGTCATTTCAGAAGAGAACTGCTGCCTTGAGAGAGCACCCGACGCACTGGATAACAACGGGGACCCTCAGCGATCCGGCTCGGACAAAGGGCATCTGTTTTTTTCTAGTGGGGAGAAACACAGGTGCAACAAAAATACACTACACACTGCAGTACAGCTCAACTCTCTCTTACAAAGAAAACTAATGTTCACTCTAAGCACCACACATCTTTTTTGCTTTGGAGAACACACCTGCTCTAGTGTCATGTCACTTTTATTGAAGCAACAGGGCTCTGTAGGCAGCTGGAAATAAACATATCCTTTTCTAAGCTGGACAAGATTTACTGGAAACACTTTCCATTCCTATCTTTCAATTATTTTCCACCAATTCCTGGTGTTTCCCTTCTACAACAATGGGTTAACTACCAGGTTACTGTCTACTGTTGCAGAAATCAAGCTTTCTCGTAAAAAAAGATAGTGTTAAACTCAGGTTTATAAATTAAAATATACACATTCTTAGCACTTGAGAGTTCTGTTGCCATCAGTCGACAACATCCATACTAAACGTACTGACTATTTCCAGGGAGAAACTTAAATTACATTGCTATCACTGCTATCTTAATAAAAGCCAAATTAACAAAAAAAAAATTCTATTAGTGAAGACACCTGGCATAGTAAAAGAGTTAATGTAATGCCGCTATTTGGAAACCTGTCATTTTTTTTATCCAGCAGCTCTATTATTGCACTGTACGAGACCTGTGCATCTCTGGAATTTAACAGACCTCTGCACAGAGAAGGCTTTGCCAACTAGATCTGGGTCAGATCAGGCTACAGTGGGTTTAGCAGCATTTTTTTACCCTTAAAGAACCACCAACAAAATTATCTTTATGCTAAATTCTTCTGACTGCCTGAAGATTTATGGACTTCCTATACAATACCTTACAAACACAGCGGAGATGGTTTGTCAAAGGACTACCAATGGCCAGTAAAAACTTCACGGTGCCTCTCTATCGAAGTGTCTGAGAGATACTGGTCCTCCATCCAAGAGTTTGTCACACAGAATGAATGCAAAGAGGAAGTTTGGCAAAATTAGTGCCATAAATAAATGTACTGTCGATTCAGCAAGTCCCAGTTAGTGACCACTAAAGATATAGAACTTGCATCAAAATTCTTGATTATGCAAAGACAGAAGAGATTAGAAGGCAAAAGCTGAAAATATGACTTATTAAAAAACAGAACATTTTTTAATGGTGTAAGGAAGCATTTGATTCAACGAATAAATTGGATGAACGCTGCACTTCTAATTTATTGAAATAGAGAGAAAAAAACACCTGTGTGTTTTCCCTGCCATCCCTTCCCTCATCCATCCTAATATCTTCCCAGCTTTCAAACGGAAAAGGCTCCTACAAGAAGCAGCTGGCTTTTGAACCCAGCACCCGGATCTCAGCGTGCAGCCAGCAGCTGAAACGCAGAAGTGAGTTTTCATTCACTCCTGACTTCTGCATACCATCCGTCTGCTTTTTTAAGCAAAGTTCAGACAGATGAAAATAACAGCAGAGAGCCAAGAGACCGTGCCTTAAAAACGCTCGCTGTCGCCTCACTCCGCATTCCCAACCCTTTGTTTGGGTCCAAAACAAGCACTGAATTTCCTTGGATTCTAAAAATACGACTACACCAGAAAGTAGTTGTATGTGTTTAGGTGTTTTCCACACCCATTGTCTTTTTCTGGCCAGGCAAAGTAAAAGCAAGTGTATTTGTACTTGCCATGGCATCCTCAGATGAAAACACAGACCCAAACAAAAACTTCCTTAAATACCCACAATAGTTTTTTCCCCTGTGCTACCTCTCGTATCACACATCATTCTGAACCAACAAAAAAAGTTAATTTGACTAGTTTCTTAAAAAAATCACCATTAAAATGAGTCTCAGCTACGCAGTAATTCCAAAACCAGAACACAACGCGGTAGCAAACCATCAGGGAACTTCAGCTGCCACCAGCTACTGAAGTATCTTCATTCCTATTTACCATACCACACCGACACAAAACCCCTCCTCTCTTTGTACAAACTCCAGTTTAAAGACAAGCAACTTTTACAGCCATAAAGAGCATTTAAAGAAGAAAAAGTTACTCCTGATTGCTTTCTCACTATGAATATTCTACACATATATCATTAGTGAGAAAAAATGAAACTTGTCAGCTCTCCAACTGACAAGTGAATCCAGACACTTATGGGAGAAAGTTTATAGGCATTTGTATTTAAGACCAACAGACAGCTTGTTTCATCACCTTCAAGCCTTACTGGACATCTTTGTGTACTGAAATATGTTTAAAAAACAAAACAAAACCCAGAAACAAACAAAACCCCCCAAACCAAACCAACACCCAAAAAACCCCAATCCAAACCCCCCTACCAGAACTAAGGACATGAGGCACAGGGGCCGTGGGGTGTGTGATCATTAGATAAACATGGTTTCCTCTAAGTATCAGAGAGAATTAGGCATAACAAAACCTCTGAAGTTTGACCAGGAATTGAGTGTGCCTTTTCCTTCTCCAAGCCTGAGGCGCATTATCCCAAGTAGATGCTAAACAGCAAGTCTGAACTACAGACGGCTTTCCAGACTCCTGACCAGTGGTACAGCGTAGGAAAGGACAAGCAAGATAGGACCAGGTGAAGTCCCTTCTGTCACCAGCTCTATTCCCTCGCAGTGTTCTATGCAGCTCCCACGGGTTTCAAACCAATGCTTTTCAAAGCGGCTTCTCAGCTGCAGGAACAGTCAGCGCACTTCTTAAAAGCACGCCAAGAAGCTCACGTAGCAGAGCAGTACTCCTATTCCAGCGTTGGTGCCGGTGGTATTTAGCTCTCTCCCCAAGAACATAGGAGTCCATCAACACGCTACTGGAAGTGATTTTGAAAGACGATATTAATCTTACATTGAAACCCATGTTACAGAAGTACTGAAGCAATGGCAGACCAGAAAGGACATGACAATTACTTAAATTGCCTCTTCTTGTTGACAGTTTCCCTAAGACACAATGCATGGTAGTGAATTGTACTTTACTTCTCAACTCCAGAAAGTTGTTAACATCCCCAGAAAGCTTGAAGGAATCCAGTACCACAGAAGTGGTGAAGAGAAAAGAGGATAAACGTTCCCAATGACTGTGTCTAACATAGTTAAGTTGGATTGATCAAATCACTTAACATCTTCCCACGTGGTCAGCCTTAATGCACCATTTGATTTTTGGACTCTGGAGAGAGACCTCCCAAAGCTCCTCCAGTGCTGGGGAACCCAACCTGCTGCTCTTCCTCCCAACCTCGGCTTATCCCACCGCAACTCACCACGGGAACGGCCAATCTCCACAGCACCACAGCTCTGCTCCATGAGAAGCAACACACAGCAACAAAACGCAGGATGGCAGAGACAGATTACAAAGAAATTAGCAGTAAGTAAGGCTTCATCACGAGGATTTTATGGCCGTTGGTGAAGTACAATTGCTCTTCAGGAAAGCAAAAGAGCTGTTCCTCTAGTATAATTTTTAGTAGAACTGATTCATCCTAACACTAAGAGAAACTTGTAAGGGAAGTATAAGATAATGCAGCAAAGTATACCATTTAACCTGCCACAACTGCTGGAACTGCAAAGAGCATGCATAGGACAACAATTACTGGTTTCTCCAAGTCACGAACTCCAGACACTAATATACAAAGCTGCTCTGAAATTATTTGTCACAACTGCTTCTGGAGTAGCATGAGTTCATCAAGTTCCAAGTAATCTCGCCCCATTTTCCACGCGGGTATTTGTGAAAGTGAAGGAGGCAAACCACTTCTAACCACAAAGATGCTGTTTCTAACACAACTTGAGTAACGTGAAAGGGAGTGAGCCCATTTCTAGGGAACACACCGCTCTACTTCAGCATTTGCTTCTACCTGTTTTGCCTCCGGCTGTCTGTCACACGGAAGAAGCGTGAACACTACACTAGAAGAAACTGCCAGACTTCGTAGAACCAGTTTCTAGTTCAACAATAAACATAAAACCGTATCTAATTATGATTTAAGATCTTACTGGAAAAAGCAAGTTAAACTGCAGTTTACTTGAAGAGCAAAACTGAACAGTGCTCTGGTTCAACCCCCGGAATGACCCGCAGTACCTTCCACCCTGCAAGAGAGTACAGGTGTCTATCACACAGCGTTTGCTTTGGCATTTTTAACTCCTTTTTTTAATGCAAGCTCACATTCCTTGTTTTTATCAGTAAAACACAGCACCATCAACTCCTATGCCTGAACTGCACCGAGAACGGGAAGTATAGGGTAAGACTCACACACTCAGCCAAAAACTCCTAGTTTATGACAACCAGCATCATAATGTACTTAATTAGTAGGCGACATTTAAAGGCTGTTGACTTTAACTTCCCTGCTTCACTTGACATATTTAGCTGAAGGCTAAACAAGACTGTTTTCCTGTTGGTATCTCGCACTAGAAAAGAAATCAAGTGTCCTTTCCACTGTACATCTCTCCTTTCCCCCAATCGTAAAATCAACAGCGACAAACACACTGAAGATTCATTTTCACTAGCATAATCAGCATCAAGGGGTTTTTCTGTTTTCTTTTATGCATCATGTCAGTAAGAAAAAAAAGCTTTAATGGAGAAATTAAAGAACTCCAAGAAAGCAAAAGTAAACGTAAAACAATGACACTGTTTCCATGTCAGAAAAAATACGAAAAATCGCCAGCACCACTGATGCCATATCCTTTGCATGTTGAAAAACATGAGAAAAGAGAAAGTACTCAAAAAAAATTGTAAAGGTAGTAAACCATACTACAATATGCTTCCCACATAGTGTTGCAAACAGCTTCAGCATGTTGTACAAGACCAACGCTGACAACAGAAGCTTTGGCTATCCTGAGCAATTAATGCAACTCAGCAG
>NW_009649449.1:1687213-1734682 GCF_000708025.1 Charadrius vociferus | reverse complement strand
GCAGGAACTTATTGCCCAGAATGACAACTACCACATTGTAATTCCAGTCAGACACAAAAGCACCTGCATACATGCAACCCATTGCTAGAACCTACAAAACCAACAACTCCTCTAAAATAAAAAAAGAAAGGGGGGGCCAAGAAGGGAGAGCGAGCACGCGCTCCCAAGTGCCACGCGCTACCATGGACACCAACACTGAAGGAAGTCCACACATTCTCCTCCACCATGGTCTCACAAAATAAAGTTGTAAGGAGTAAAATGGAAAACTTGAGTAAGAAAGCTTGGAAGAGGAATATATATTCTGATAGCAACAGACAGTGGGTGACCTATGCCTGTAGACTATACATTGATGAGAAGGACAGTTTATTACATATTGAGAACTTCCATAAACCAACAGCAAGACAATGAGCAGTATCAGTTACCTTTCCCAAATCTCCTGCTTACGCAGGAAGGAAGGTGTTTCACCTTTTAAGCATGTAAGTTCAGATAAAAAGGAACAAACCACAACTCTAAGCGATTTGTTCTTGCACAAGTCCCCGACTTTCATTTTAAAAGAATGAAGTGCTAAAGTATTCTTAAATGTTATTTTGTATTCTTCCACATCGATACAGACCTGTCATATTGGTCTCCTTTCTCTTTGCATCCTCGGCTGTCGGTCCACCCATCCGCTGAGAGAAAGATGCTGCCACGAGTCAGCCCACCCACCTCCCATTACACAGCTGTGCACGGCCAAATTTAACTTCCCAAGAAAAACTTAACTTACTGAGCCCCAATTTCCCCAAAACACTCAGCATTTCTGTGGATTAAACACCCATATAAAGACATAAACCACAGTTTGAACTCTAGAGCCCAGTTAACTAAGCCTACACCAAAGATAGATCACTGTCTTAATAGCAAAACTGTTTTAGCTGTTTCAGAAGCTAAAGATTTACTCGGAAGGAGTAAGGAGCTACAAGAAGAGACCCAGACTAAGAAATATTGCCATCTCACTGGAGAATGGGGCAGGGAAAAGGGGATGTGAAAATTTTCCTTACCAGTTTGAAGTCTTGAATGCTGCAGATGAAATACGGGGTATTCGGCCGGCGACTTTCAATATATACGCAATCTTTAAAAAAAACAAGATTTTAAAATAATGGAAATTAACTTCTGTACCTCCAAGAAAGAACATAAAACCAGGTTAAGTTAAAAAACAGCTTAAGCTTAGAAAGAGCCACCATTTCATTTGCATAACATGTAATTTATTCCAAGTGTGATCTAAAAATAGAAACTCGATGCTTTATGATGATAAATAAGGGAATTAACTGCATAAAAATTAACTTTGATTTGAATAGACATTTTGCTAGAAAAACAAAAGGAAGCCACATAAAACCATTCAGTATCTAGGTAATAAAAGTGCCCAGAGCACAACCTATGAACCAGATCAAAATAAGACAGGAAACTAATGGGACCTTTTGTAGTTCGCTTGCTATTAAGACCCTCGTACTAACATATTTTCTCTTCTAATTGTGAAGAAAACCAAGGCAACCAATCATAGATGAAATGCAAACTAAATTAGATTTACCTCAGGGACGGACTGGGCTTTCTCAAATTACATTTGACATGACAGAAACCGAGTAATTATTTTTGTTTGCTTTTGACAACTGGACTCTACAAGGTTGCTGTAAAATAAGGTCTGTTGCATTAAAAACATTCCTGGCACTACCCACAACAAAAGCAGTGCCTCAGAATACAATTACAGCAAGGATGGGAAAGAAGTGCCTGATTAATAATAATAACCTCAGAAATCAGAAAATTCACACACAGCTTGCTGTAAGGCAAAGACAGTGCTCCCAAAGCCACACAAATATTCAAGAGGACAGTCGTGTTTTCCTTTTATACTCAGATAGGTTATTGCTATTCAAAAGACAGATGACAAAGAGCACCAGCTATTCTATGAATGATTCTCCATGGACCTATTTATATTTCTACAGAAAAATTCCAAAGTCCTAGAGTTTTATAAGCCACATTTCAAAACATAACTAATACCCTGCTTCACGTCTTGGAAAATCTAAAAGTTGTTGAAGACAAACATTTTCTAGTTCACGTGCTCCATGAAGAGCATTCGTAAGGATGCACTGTCATTGTTTACAGCAATAAAACATCTTCCTCCTGAAAGAAAAAACCCTTTGTTGTTCATTTGAAACCCAACCTGTATTCAGGAATTCCCTCACCACTGAGAGTTAACTCAAAGATTAATTTAAAAGAAACTCAGCAGCTATTTAGCAGGAATACCTTAAGAATATCAAAAGTGCAGAAAGAATCTTAGCAGCTACATCAACCAAGCTGAAAAAAGGCCACGTGTTTCAAATCCGTAACACTTCAATGATATATGCCGGAATTACATGGATGTGCATCTCATTTTAAATGTGGCAGCAGTACAATATCCTGTTCTGATCAGAGAGAGGTGTGCAGTACCCATCCTCATTCATTTCAGGTACCTGACGGTTTGCCAGGATCAAAGCAGCTTTGCTGGCAACCCAAGCTTTACATGCAGTTAGCACCGCTCCCCAAATCCTGCACTCCGTGTTGCGATCACAAAGGTCCGGACTCGCCGCTTTTGTCTACAAGCGTAGTCTCAGCCAGCAATGCTCGTTTATACTAACATTCCAGTAAAACACCAATGATCTTCATCTTACAGGCAAGAAATCGTAGCCTGAAGTAGTCAGGTGACAGGCTGAGATTTCAGAGAGTTGTGCTTTTGACATTGGAGTGGGTTTTTTTTTTTTATGTTGAAGCAAGGAAATGAACTTTCGAGTTACAGTCCAATACTTCCAACCATAAAAACTCTTCCTACATTGGAGCATTTCATAGCCACAGAATTTGTGGTGTTCTTACAGCACAAGACATTCCTCGCCATCTCAATGGTCAGACCAAGAGGGGAAAATGTTGGAAATCATTCTATCTTTTCTACCAGTCATTTAAAAATAAAGCGTAAATTATTTTTTTTTCCCCTGTCTTCCTTTTCTGTACCTTCCTTTGTCTTCCTAAATTCTGTTTTCTCTACAAATTTGCAAGCAGACCTTTATTTTGTCCCATGTCAGCAGTATGTCAAGGTTTCCACAAACAAGTAGTCCCGGAAGAATTACACCTGAAAGCTCGTACACCGTGTTTCAGATGCAAAACTGTTTGCCTCCAGCATCCTCACTGGGCACTACCCATCACATCAACACTCAAACTGCAAAACCGTGAGAGCAGAGCTTCTTTTCCTCAGAGGCTATAAAGTAATCTCTATGTACCAGTCCCAAATTAAGCCTGCTGATCAGTACAGCCAAAATTGTGCATTCAACGGCAGGAACTTAAAGACAAAGTTATTTCTCAGCTATACTGACCCAAGATTTCAATCTGGACTGGAAAAGGCGCTGGTCTGAGCGCAGGTTCACAGAAGAGATGGCTGTTCAGGAGCATCTCACAGCCACACGCAGAAAAGCCCAAACGAAGGACTGACAGCAACAGCGCCCAAAGGGGCGCCCGGAACGCGGATGGGAACACAGCGCATCCGCGTCCTCTCAAACGCTCATGCCGCGGGAAAGGCAAGGAGCCCCTTCCTGCTGCTTATCACATTACCATGGTAACCAGCTGAAGCAAAGCCTGGAAACCCAAGTGTCCAATTTCTACCTGCAACACTATTTGTAAAACAGGCTTCTTCACCACACCGCTCTCCATCCTTCGCAAACCGCACTGTTAATCACTTCGCAACAGCATTTGATAGCAAACGAGCTTGACAAAACAGATTTCTTTTTTTAAGATGAAGATGTATTGCTTATTTCATACCAAAAGTGAAAGACACAGGATAAGAATCCGGATTAACCTGAAATCATAATTTTACCAGCATGAGGGAAGCTCGTCCCTAAGCCTGCAGCAGCACTGTAATTATAGCACAGTTGTGTTCACATTCCCACAAACCTAACAACTCACAGCAAGTGTTCTGAATCAGAACTTAGCACCCGAGTTCCAAACCAAACAGCTCTGCTGATTTTTTTTCCTATTAACTGTAAGTTAACACTGATCAACTTACACAAATTTAACTGAAATCTTTGAGATTTCTGTTACCGTAATAAGTTTTGGTCACTCGTTCCAAAAGCATCCACAAAACCAGCACTGAAACAAATTCACAACTTCCGAGGCTACAAGTTCCAAAAGCCTTTTTTTTAACGTGAGAAGCACCACTACTGACCAGGCTTCCCCAGGCTTGCTGTCTGTTATAGCTCCATGAGAGTCCTGGTCTCTTTTGAGAACTTCTGCACAGCTCTTTTTAGCATAAAAATGCCAACAGAAGTAAGAATTGCACTTGAATACAGCTAGCATCTTTTTACCAGGTGTCCACCTGATGTAAACCTAACCCCAACTAAATCCAGAGATAATAAAGCGAAGAAGGATAATGGAATCAAAGGAGTGAAACAACCAACATTAGACAGGCAGGTGTTTAAAAGACATTTTTGTGCTATAAGCATTAAAGAAAGTCTTAGAGCAAAGAATTTTAAAGCAAAGTTAACGGTGAGAAAAGTTAACTCACATACTGGATTTATTATGAACCCTTAATACCACTTTAGCATTAGAGCAGAGGAAGAGACATGGTCAGGAGTACAGTCTGTCAAAAATGCTAGTGCTAACCAAGAATTTATTAAATACGGTGATTTGTTGTAATGATGATGGCATCACAGGAAACTTGCTAAATAGCAAGGCTACACAGGAAAGTAGTAGTATCAGCTCTAAGTTTTCTGCTGTGTACTTTCAGTATCTGTAACGGCTTCATGGATGTAAAACGCACTAAAAATCTTGGGGTTTTTTCTTCTTTAGTAAGAAAATAATGATAAACAGTTTTATATAGCAACCTCCAGCATCTCTGTGGAATCAAGAAGAATTACATCCGTTTATTTCAAGTACGACGTGTCTTTTCCAAACGACCAATTTCAAGTTGTGTATTCTCTAGCTACGACAGCAGCAGCTGTTGCGGCAGCACGCATATGTACATTTTAAAAGCTTGAAACAGCATATATGTAATCAACCATCAACACTAGAAGAACGGTAATCTATTTGACTTGTAACTCACAGTCATATAGCACTTTTCATCCAAAATCCTGAAAATCCCACAGAAACTATGCAGTCAGGCAGGTAAGCATCCGAACTACCTTGCACCAAATGCATCCTCTGTGCCTCCTTGCATTAATACAGTACGATACAATCCAGTTTATTCAGAAGCCATAGCCACTTAACCATATCAAAGTATTCCCTTCACGGTTTTGTTATCCCAGACTTCCTTGGCTAATCATTCCCTTTTGACAGCCCTCTTCTCGCTTGCCCCAACTGCTCAGTATCTCAGGTGAATCGCCCATCTACACGATGTTCCACCCGCTCATTTGCACAAAGTTTTTCAGGATCCACTGGGGAATGTGTATAAAAAGCTTGGAAACACCCCAACTTTCAAGATTTTTTTGTCTTAATATTCAGTTTCACAAGCCTTCTTTTCAGAGTGCTATCAGAGAGCACACAGGATAAACAGCCAAGCATCCCCCTGGACCAGGTAACACAAAAGAAAGAATCTGGCATCTGCTATGGATAAAGCCAACGTGTTGACTCACCGGTACACTGCATTTAAGTGAGGCACTGCTGGCTGCCTGCCAAGACTTAAAACAAAGATGATATCCAGTTAAGATGTCTCCAAAGCAATAGGGACCAGATAAGAAAACGAGTTAATCCAGGCGCAAAGCAGTGTCGTGAATGCTAGAAACTGGAAAAATGCCCCCATAAAGTGTCGTGAATGCTAGAAACTGGAAAAATGCCCCCATAAAGAGAATATTTATGAATGCATTCACATTAGCCACTCAAAACTCACCATAAAAAGCAATTACTTTCATTTACCAGAAATCTGGAATACAAATGCATTCTTTTGAAGAGCAGCTTCGATGTGGGCCCAAGCAACAAAGAAAGACCACATTATCATTTTTCTAATGCAACCACTTATGCCCATGAAAAATACAGCATAGCCCCTCCTCATCCTTAGCACACTGGAATGTGCTATTGCACCCTTGTCGTAAAGAAACAGCTAAAGAACTTAAAATCTCAAAATAAGGATGCTCCTCACACAGACAAGTTTACTTGCTTCTGAATTCTTTTACTGATCAGCAGGTTTATATAAACTGAGCGACAGGCACTCTCTTCATGCTAAATGGAAGTCTGAAGCCCGAGGCCGTTTGTCAGCCTAAAACACAATGAACCCATAAGCACTCGCCCTTCAGACACCTGAAAAAAAATTCTGGTTTGTTATTTCGACATCTATTATTCCAGAAAGGAATTCACAATACAGGCATGTTTCAGACTTCTATTTGTTCCTGCGATATTAATATTCATTTCTACTAACCTTAACATTCAATCCTTTCCACTCAAAAAGCCCAACAGCAACAATAAAATCAAACTGACTAAGTTTCCTAATTTAAACATGTCATCAACTGAATGGCTCATTGTCACGTCCACTGAAGCTGCTCTACAGTGATACACAACTCCCAGCCCCCCGGTTTTCAATAAATACTATCCAATAGTCAAAACGTTAATCATCTCACTATATGGAATGATAAACCGAGTGGCCCATAACTGTAATTAAGCCATTGCACTTTACGCCTACTCATCCAAGTTAAGTCAGCGTCAGACAGTGGACTAACTTGGTTGCAACTCCTGATAACAACAACTGATATTAGGCAGCTTAAGAGCAATACATGTTTGCACAGAAACCCTGACAAGGTAAGTTCCCTACAAAACAAAACACATTTCAGAAGTCCAACAAACACTCATGACCACCACCACACTGGCTCCATATCCAGTGCTCGCTCTCCACCGTTCCACGACAACCTGTCTCCAAACCCCAGCTGCCCAAAATCCCACCTCACAAGAGGCCTCGGCTAAAACACCACTAATCCCACTGTGCATACTGCATCACCACTGTTCCTTCACTTACCTTCTCCCTGCTCCCTTTCTTTAACTTGCAAAGTAGCGATAATGAAGTGTTTTCTTAGCCTGTATTCTGTCCACCTCCAAACCCTTCAAAACTCCTTCCCTTCCCGGTCGTTTTTTCTCTTCTAGTCCTTATTACAGCTGCATCGACACCTACGTTCTGGGTCAGCTGCTCGGTCATCTGCAAAGACCCCTTGAAAACTGAACTTAAGGAGGTGTCTTGTTAGGCAAGGCTCAGGACCCCCTTTGTAGACAGAATCATCCCACTAACAGAAAATGAAAGGAGATGCCTGATTATCTACATTGACTCATTAAAAAAAATAAAATCAGTAAACCAATAAATTACTGTAAAAGAAGCTACAGTATGAAATATAGCAAGCAAATATTGTTGGTCTGAACATCCTTACACACTTACCAAAGTACAAGTTAATCTCTCTTACTGAAAGACAGTCATCTTGGCATATCCTGCATTTATTAGTAAATAAGAGCCAGCACGAAGCAAGTAACCGCACAGGAAACGGGTGTGCGATACAGTCACACTCTGCCTTTCTCCACAGCAAGACAACATCCACACGTCAGCTTCCAAGGGCCACCTCAGACAAGTTAACCATCTCATCTGTTACACCACAGAGTCTACTGGTGACAAACCAGCAAACTCTCCAACAGGAGGGGGGAAAAAAAAGCCCGGGGGGGGAGAAGGGCTTTCCGTAACCTTTGCCACTACAATGGCAAAACAGAGTAAGTTCCCCGCGCAGCCAGGGGGATTCACCGCCTGTCTCCAACCACGACCGCATTTGCTTCCTTTCCTATTTCGTGTAAAATGTCCCACTGGAGATGAAGTATTTCTACGACACATGGTACAGAGTCATTACGCCTTTGGGCTTGTGATAGTCACCAGATGTGCCCTAGTTCTGAAGGGTTACATTAATATTCCCACACTAAAAGCTGCTTTTAAAATTAGAGCTTCAATGCATGGACTTAAAGATCTTCTGGCAAAAAACCCACCCACCCCACCTCACTTCTCTGAACACATGAACCTTTATCAGATTAAGTGCTGCAGTTTATGTAGTAACCATCTTCACAATTAGAATCCTTTTAGGTTTTATCTCATGAGTCAACACTTGCATCATGCAAGAAACAAAGCCTTGGGCTCTCTGCACAGCACCACGCTTCCACAGGAAAGATCTTCCTTGAAAGCCATCATCAAGGAATTGTCTACAACCCCCTGCCATCATACTGCAACACTCACAAGCTCAGACCCCACACTGTAGCTGTGAGCAACCGGGGTTCCAATATACACACACTTCCCAGTATCTTACTGGATTAGGCATTCTTTCCCTCCTTTTGCTTTCCTTCAGATACAATTATGTTAGAAGTTCTGCAAAATGGTGCTAGAGATATGTAAAAACCCACTTGTAATGTAGGTACAACTTGAGGGAGCTCGTCAGACACTGAATTTGAATAGCTCATGCATCAACTCCAACATTGTCACAACCAACCAGGTGAGCCATCGGGCTCACGTAAGCAGCAGCAGCACATGCTCTATGTTCAACCATTCCATCAGAGTGCTAAAAAACGCGGCTTTGGGTATCCGTATCCCTGCAGCACACGTGTACACTGCTGTCCCGCATCCACCACTTCTAAATTAATACAGAGACAGCACTTAGCCCAACGCTCTCGTTAAGCCTGCAGATTCAGTTGCACCACAGTAGAAATCTGTATGGATCTGAGAAACCATTAAAAAACTGAATACAAGTTGTGGGACAGGCAAAGAATTAAAGGATATTTACATCCCAGAATTAAAGGATATATACATTCCTCCATTCCGATGGTTAAAATTAAAAGGCTTAGTTGTCCTAGTGCCCTCCGCCAGCCCCTGAAGCAGCACCATCAGGCAATTCTGAGCTGCTCTCCAGAAACCCAGCCAAACCCGGTGGGAAACCCAAGCACAGCAAGGCTCCTCGCTTCAGCCTCTCACGTAGTTGAAAGCCACAACCCTTTCCCACCATCACCCAAAACAGTTCAGTAACAGTTCAGATTAGGAGAACGATATTAGCAGTTTCAGATCATTAGTAACCAAGTGGTACTTTTCAAAGGATCAGAAAAGTATTTGCAGCGTTCAATGAATTCTGAACGTTGAAATCTGAATTTGCCTGGATGCCACATACAGACGAATTACCAAACCCTTGAAAACAAAGGTCAGTAACGGAAACAGACCTCCGAGTACAGCAACGCACTTAGCAGGATGGTTTAGTCACAAACGTAGAGATGCGGAGAGGAATGCATTGGGAATGACAAACACATGGTTTTAACTAGAAAAATATTACGACTGACAGGTAGGGAGCTATACAGTCGCCTCTCTTCCCCCCATATGGCTGACAACAAACAAATTGCTCGGCTGATCTTTTAGTGTCACTGCCTGCTGAGCAGATTTCAGGCAACACTGCTGGCTCCTTGTCAGAAAACAATGTGCTCGAGCCCTGTTCTGCAATAAACGGTTCAACCAATTTACTGTGTTCATTTGAAACTCACAGGAGTATTCCCGACGCCGGGGCTATAGTTCTTACTTGGCAAATGATTTTATTATAAACTGGTATCATAGCGAATCCATTTTCTTTAAGGGGTTTTGCTGCTGTTTAATGGACTGTCAGTATAATTTAGATTTCATCTATTTAAACTCATTCAAGCCTGGCTCCTGATTGTACAATAAATGGAACATATTTCTATTCAACAAAATTAATGACAGCTAATTGTAGTCCGCAGTTCCCGATTTTACAAAAGCAACTGCTCTGCGGTTCAGGCACCCAGCTACACGATTTCCCACACCAATTATTTTCCTGCACTTTTCATGCATGTCCACAACACTATACGGTTCTCCTTGCAAGATGCATTCACATCCTGTTAACAATTTTGATATAGACCAAACATCTTCTTACAGAAAGTAGTGTTACCAAAAAATGCCACACCGAAAGCAAAGACATTGTAGATGCCCAGCCACCGACTCACGCTAGGGCACCCTCCTGTCTTAGAATTGTTTTTCTTTTTCAATTAAATACAGGAAAAGGAAGAAGGAGTGGGAATAAGAGTGAAGACCATTAAAAAAAATGTAATTAAATAACCAATTAGTCTAACAGCTCCTTCTTCAGCAAGACATAAGCTTTACTGCACACACGCCATTTAAAACGGTCTTTTCTGGTCTTTTAAGGTCGCAGCAAGCTTTTGCTAGAGGTGCAACATTTGCTCCAAACGCTTCTCACGGATATTTCACAAATGCCTGCGTGGCCACCTCTCTCCCAAAGCTGCACTGGATGCACGTCAATAGCTCTTCATGGACACTCATTTCTAAAGGACTCTGGGAGTCACAAGAGACGAGCGGCACCACAAGTATACCACATCAATACATGACCTCATTTATTTTTCTTTAAAGATATCCTTAACATTTTTTTCTACTAAAAATGTGTTAATGTGTAAATTACATCACACCTGCATCACACCTGAAGAACAACAGCTATGGATAATTTCTCTGAGACCTTAAAACGCAAACATTAATAATAGGACTAAAGAAACCAATAGAAGAAGTTGTCATGGTCTACATGAAATCAAGTGAACAATCTCCACAGTGTCTTTGACTAGAGCACGCAATTGGCCAATACACACAAAACCCTGAAGAGATTAAGGTATCAAGATTCCGTATCACTCGAAAAAGAGTCTTTCTTCTCACGCACTTTCCATCCACTTGTGTTTCCAAGTTTTTACAACGCGTCAATGGTCACATTAGAAGAAATCAACAGCGGACAGTTGGCCCATGAAGCTGTACTTAATGTGAAAACAGGCATCTTTACGTGGCTTTGAGTTTAAGAAGTTCTTCGATTGCCACACACATAACCGTGTGTCGTGCTTTGCCGTGCTCTAGCAGGCAAAACAAGCACACCAAGAGGACTTGGAAGAGAAAACTCTTCTTTTCCCAAGCCCACCACAAATACCAAATGGTCGCTTAACTTCTCTCCCTCGGCTACCCTTTTGATAATTAAAGTGCAACACACTACAATACCTCATCACAACATGGATGGGCTTTATTTGTGTAGCCCTCAACTAGAAAAAAGTTACAGAAATTACTGTTTCAGTTGTAATTGGCCCATCACTTCATCTTCCAGATTAGACGAATGGATAGAGAGTAACTCATTTCATAAGTTGTCGGTGCATCCCTGAACAGAAACACACGTTCACAAGGGGGAAACTAAATGTGTCACTTGGGTGAGGCTGATTTTCACAGAATGCTATTTCAAATACTGCAGTCTGTTGCCTCAAAGCCTGCCGAGATGCAAATACAGGCACTCCTGAGCAGTAAGCTTACGTGACATTCTCCCCATTGTCTGCTAACCTGATAGTCACCTGCCTGCAAACACCTAGCAGCATTGGAAAAATATCTGTACTCGAAAAAAATCGATATGCATTTTCTGAAATGAAAAATATTTTCCTATTGTTTCAGTCTGTAAATAGCTCTGAGATGCCTTTTCCACAGAACACGTTAGTGCAGCAGCTGTAAAGCTGACCTTACAGCAGAAGTGTGTATACTGTGTCACCACACCGGTACGTTACCTTTTTTCCTTCATTTTAAAGGATAATGATCGTACTAGTATGCTAGTCAGCTGCTTAGATAAGAAATGCCCATTTCATGAAAAAAAAAAAAAATGCTTTCCTTACTAGTAAGAGGAATAGTACAATCACCACAGTAAAAATACAAGCATAAATCTTCAAGCCAAAGAAAAATAAATATATGTCTACATGTAGGTATATTTCTTTCCTAAACAAACAATACAAAATGAAAAAGTCTTAAATCCGTATCAGTTTTCATGTACATCTAGGCACTCCTTTTACAGCAGGGTTTCTGATCCCTTTTTGCTTTAAATATCTTTATGGCTTTCGGTAAAACCATCCATAACACATTTTGGACTTTGAAAAAAAAAAAAAAAAAAAAAGATGAGCAATAGATCCATTCTTCCTGCCAATGTTGAAACAAAGCAAAAGTATTTCCATTTGTAGCTCAGTTTACTTGAGATGCTTCTTTAGAGCAACACATGCCCTGCGACCAGACACTGTGCATAAAAACCTCTCCCTTTGGTACAAAACCAAATAGGTTGCCCCAAATTTATGATAATACAGAAAAAAAAAATAATTCAACGATCAGTTGGAAGATGTCCCGTTACAGACATGAATACCTTACCAGTGTGGCCCATCAAGCAGTACCATGAAAATGAAGATAACTTTCAAAGGAGAATTTATTTTCATCAACTCTCAAGTTGTATTTAACCTCCTTCATTTTCTGTTCCACTTGGAAACTATAAAAAAAAAAAAGCAGTCTCACTTCACCACCCTCCCTGCACTTACCTGCTCACACCTCGCACGGAGTGTCAAACCGCTAGAGGAATCTCTCCCGCATCGTGAACTTTCTCCTCCATCATGAACTTTCTCCTCCATCCCCCCATCTTCTACAAGATTTTTTCACATATTCCAAAATGAAGCAGCAGAGGTTAGGCCCAGGATCAAAATTCTGACAGATTAAATTTCACTCCCTTCCTCCCCCAATTTATCAGAAAGATCTCCCGCCGCAAGTGCAAACAATCTTCTGGCATAAAGTAAACTGTGGTGCTACAGGGGAAAGCGTAGCATCCTTCCCAGTGCAGAAGCTAAAATGAGAGTTGAGTTTACTGCATACACAGGTGGTGCCATTATCACTGACCAAACACTCCTTTATCTAACAGTTGATGGAAGATGTGGCAACTTCCATGCAGTGGAAGTAAGAAAAGGGGCTGTGAAATTCATACACTAGACGCTCAAACCATTTTAACTGAAATAAATTGAGGACAGCCCATGAACAATTACTGCAGCCACAAATTCCACTTTCACTGCTTGAAAACCACTATTTCAAGGAATTCCTTCCCCTCAGTCCAACTTTCCACAGTTGCTTCCCACTCACTGTGTTTTTCTTTCAAAATTTCCGTTTGCCTAGTTTTAGGACGGCGTGCTGCATTCCCCAGGAAGTATTACTTTCTGCGTAGGTTAAAATCCTTCTACATTCACCCTCCGCAAAAATAATTCCCTAATGCAGTCTGCAAAACTGCTCTTATCTGTGTTCCACAGTTACCTATGGTTACAACAGATTTTCAAATATAGCTGCTGCAGTCACACCAAAAAAAGTTATGTCAACGAGGGGTTCACATGAAGTTTCACGTTCATCCTGTAACAGCTCCAGAACACCACAGCTTTACACGGTATTTTTATTTTGCATTACAAGCTTCTCAGGGAACATGTTACGAAGTTCATTTAGTACACAGAATATGTTTATAGAGTTCACATAATCCGTGTTGTTTTTAGTAATACTTCATTACAGCAGCACAGCTGGTAGTACAGCTCCTTTCGTTAGCGCCCCGTGTTTTGTTATGGTGGAACACAGAGGGATAACTCACAGATCAAGTATTAACAACAACCTTAGAGAGAAAGTCTTATCTAAAATTCCCCACTTGGGCAATTCATCTGTTATGAAAACATTGTCACAATTTCAGGTAATAACAAAGGCAATATGAAAAACTACCTGTTTGACCACCCTGGGCTGAGCTGTGTCCCCAGCGCCCCCGGTACCCTCGACCCCCCCCTGTCCCCTGGAGCCCCCTCCCCCCCGGTACCCTCGCCTCCTCTGTGTCGCTCTTCAGGATTTATACCCAGAAGCCAAACAAAGCCAGAGGAATCCATTTGCTAGATCAACCTTGATCTGCACTTAAGACTCCATCTGTCAAGCACCAACAGCCGTCCATACACAGAGCAATGCTTGCCGCATTTAACAGTATATATCAACTCAGTAAATGCATTGCCTTTTTTTTTTTTTTACGTTTGGCTTATGTTTACTACTTACACTAACAGCACATATATAGAGAAAATTAGTTATATGCAGTTAAGTCGTCGATGTATGCTGTCATGTAGCCTTAATCATTTTCTACACTCTAACATTACTCACCTCACCTTTATAAAAACCACACTTTTCAGAACTTTTCAAACGCTGAGAATAAAAACTGATCACAACTGCTGTTGCATCCAATAGTACAGAACAGTAACACAAGCTTCAGCTGCACGTGGAAACCGTTCTCTACAGACTTCAATCAACTTCAGAGAAAATTCTTCTGTGATGCTTTTACGCTTTTTTAAATGCTTATGTGCATTCTGTTAACCCTGCTGATGTGTTTTAAGACTCACCTACCAATGGAGGCCTTTTCTCTACCTTCTTTTTTTCCCCTTTAACTACTAAAGGAGGAATATGTAAAGAATGTATTTGTTTCCATTGAAACAAATCTTAAAGATAACCTCTTCTCCTTAAAAAAAATTGTTACGAGTTTTCCTCACCAATATTCACATAAGCAGAACGCTGAAAACAGTGGTGTAAGAGTGAAAAAGAAGGGAACTTTTATAAACACATTAAGAAGCACAGCTCCTGAGGTTATTCCTAGCTACAGCGGCTGAAAGTCTGTCCCTGAACATCTGATTATTTCAGTCACCTATTATGTCAGTGATCTAGTATCACAATGGCAACAGACTTTCAAGCGAAGAGGGAAATACAGAGCGCATCATGTTAGAATGTACGCTCTTTTCAACTACAAAGCTTTTGAGGGAAGAGAAGACCACACATGCGAAGATACACATCTCCATGATAAATTGGGTCAATCCACACAATATGGACAGAAAACAGTCTGGCCAAAGACCCCCTAAAATTAAAACATATAGCTGAAAAAATAATTTCTTTGCATGTCTTCCTTCTGCCCAAGCTTAAAATTTGAATTTTAAAACTTCCTAGAAAAGAATTTCACACACACCACCCAACTTTTCAGCAGCTAAAAAACACTTGTCAGAACTTTAAGGCTTATGGAAAAAAAATTCATGTCCATATAATAGTGTTTTTACATTTAATTCTGGCAAGGCCCCCTTTCTCAGCTGGTAAAGCCCTCAGAATGAATAGGAGGCAGCGTTAGAAGAATGACAAACACATGGGTCGATGTCAAACACAAGCCAATCACTGTCAGAGCATGAGCCAAATTCCGGCATTTCAGTTTCACCAACATTCAACCCAAATACCAGCATACCACTTATTAGTAAAGTAAACAGAGGCAGGAAGCGCTTTTTATTTGGTTTTTGTTTATCTATATTTTTATAAAGCTGCTGGAGGTTTCTAGATTAAAACAACCATTTCAAGCAATTTCCTCAGTTACAACAATGCAAAACATCTCAGCACAGATACAGTAAAGGGAACATTTAGCAAAGGATTACGCCAGAGAAACTACAGCTTAGAAGCTCGGAAGTCACAGAATGGTCAGGGTTGGAAGGGACCTCTGGAGATCATCTAGTCCAACCCCCAAGTCCCTAACGCTTGCTAACCAAATTGACAGTGGATTTTAAGATAGCTAGAAGAAATCTCAGTCCAACTAGATCTTAGGTAAATATAACTCTGGTTCCACTGTGACTGGAACTCCATTGGCCCCACTCCACAGGACAGACTTCGGTGTCAGGGCTGGGGATGGATGACACAGAAGATGACCCACCATCTTTTGTTATTTTCTCACTGCAATAGTGCAATAACCCTACGCCTGCGGGCTTCACATCTCAGCCGCTGAGGACTGCAAACTATTTCATAGCTTATGAAGTGCTTCCTTTGAAAAACGGCCACATGAGCTGTAACACAGAATGTATCGAAGTGAAAAGTATGTAAGATCTCACTCTGATACATCTGGTGACAACTGAGCAGCAGTATTTCACAACACTGCATTCGACCTGCAAATTCAGTCTCTCTCTCCTTCTCTGCTGCCTGTCCAGATAACAGCTTCTGGGGCTACGGAGCCTCCGAACAGCACTCAGGGACAGAAATCTAACAAAACTTTAAAGCGACATCAACCTATAAATCCAGAAAAGTTATTACTCAAGTTATATTTTCTGGTAGCAGTATCTCACTTGCACTGTAGTGACAGTGATTTCCCATACTTTAAAAAAGACAACTAAACCGAAAAGTCCAATAGCTGTCCCAAACAGTGATTGCCTTTACATCTCAAAGCGGCAGAGACACATTCCTTTTTTTTGTATACAAGGCCAGATGTTCCAGGATGCACATAAAGCTAATTCTGTCTCTCTCCCTGCACAGTATCAAACTGCACTTTCCATATCTAACACTCTGCACCTCTGCTTCCAGCTGCACGCTGATCTTAAAACACGTCGAACGAAGAGTCTCTCATATAAGCGACTCCAAAGCAATTTGCTAGAGAACGGTGAAGTCCTGTAACACACTACTCTCCCTGCAGAAGCATCTCGCCTTGTGTTACCTCATGTTGATTCCTTTTGCTGATGTGCTGTTTATATAGCTACTGATGTCACTGTAGAAACAGATCCTCATAAATCCTTTTAATTCCTGCAGATCCTTTTAAATGTTTCTACATAGGCAGAGCAAACAACATTGTCCTCATCTCCAGGTGACATATCAAGTCATCTATTTTCCTGAGGGTCCAAATCAACTTATACTTTCATCCAACAAAGTTTTTCCAGTCCAGCATTCAAGGTGCCATCATGATGGCAATTCAACGGTCTGCTCAGTAGCAACAATATCCTCAGTATTAAGTTCTGTGGCTTTAATAGAGTCATATTTCTTCCTGACTTGTTGAACAGACTGACAGCTTCCTCCAGCAAGAGAGGTACGCAAGAGTTCAGAGAACAAAAAGGATCGGGGCAATAAAAGCATCCTTATAAGTAGCTATTATTTTGATGCAGATATTCCTGTTATGTACTTTTTCTGCAATCTTAACCCATTTATTTCACAAGAGCAATTTATTAGAATATTGAAAAGAAAATAACCATGTTCAAGGACAAGCTGAAGGTACACGAGAAAAATAGCTCCATACGTCAAGTCATTGTAAGACTTTAAGCATGTTGTTTCCCTCCAGTACAGGGAGGGAAAAAGGTTCTCTGGAACAGTATCATCACCACCTTTTTCATCTTTCATTACGTTGGCCAAAAATTTAGAGTTACTGAGAGCGCTATTTGTTTTCCATCCTGTAGCTCCCTCCTCCAGCTAGGCAAGCTGTTCTCTTAACCAAGTGTATCAAAAGCAGCGCCTATAGAAAAGCCGCTATATTACTCCGCGTTTGGAGCAACATGGCACTTAGACAAAGCCTGGACAGCTGTTCCAAAAGCACCTTAGGCACTGAAGTCCGGCACAATACTGACAGCCCTTCAGCACCTTCTATAGAGAAAATCGTACAGAGAGCAATTGCCCAACCCAAGCCACAGCTGGAGTTAGACTCTGGTTTGCACAGCGGAGTATCAAAGGATTCAAATTCATTTACGGTCTGAAAATCAAAAAAGTAGAACTGCAAAAAAAAACCATACTACAAATCAAGACCATCAGTTTTAGAGTACACCCAATTAGGAGCCATGTGTTAACCATATTGCACGTGGATACAAACTGTATGGGAAACCACCCCATATTTTGGCAAAAGCCAAAGGATAGAAGGGAATCAATCTGCACATGAAATGGAAGGAAATTCAGCGTGTAATAATCGTCTAACTGAATCTAAAAGGAAAAAAAAAAAATCTCAGTCTTGATGCAATTATCTTATACTATCATTACTTTATGCTAAGGAAGCCTATAAGCAAATCTGAAGACACACTGCACAATAAAAATTAGTTACCACGACAGTCATTTTGACAAAAGAAAGGTAAGAACTGTGAGAAAACAAGAGGAAAGAAAAAAAAAAAAACCCAAACAGATAAGGTTTGGAAGGAAATAAGGAGGGAGGTTATGGGAACAGAGAGGACAGATGGGGAAGTGGGCCAACAAGCTTTTAGCATAGGCCTGTGTGATTTCCAATGAAGTAGAGAAGATTAATTGCATAGTGTTGTCTAAGCTCTACTCAATACGTTCTAATACATGGTTTAAAGCTATGCATACGTTCATTATATCTAAGCATCTAATACATGGTTTAAAGCTATGCATACGTTCATTATATCTAAGCAAATTAGTCAGAACAGTATTTATATAGTAACAATATAATGTAACCTTTTATTTGAAAAAAATTCAATGATCTTTATTATCTACTTACTTACAGTTTATTTGCTGTTACTCAAACATAGCTGCTGAGCTCAACATAGAAAAAATAGTATTAAGTGTTGGATTAAGTCCTGTACAGCAACGGGGTAAACATCGAATGAGATTTAACCATGGACTCCATAGTAAGAACACACAGACCTTTAACATTCATCCATATCAGATAAGAGTATTTAAGAGAAAGAATCAAACGAATGGAAAGGATTTCCTTTCCTGAAAGCCTAAAAGATGTAAGCTGAAAACAACTATCCATTCTGCACACACCTTTAATTTTCGTCTTTTTAATCCTTGCTGTGCAAGTCTCATTAATTTAAACTCTCTTAATACCTCTTGAGTTTGACATAATTTGTACCCTTACAAATACATCTCCCTATATGTAACTTAGCCATAAGACAGAAGTTAAGATTTTCTTCTGCAATAGATGCTAAAATTGCGTTAGAATGTATTACACACTGAAATGTGTATTCAAGGTTTCACTCCTGATATGAAATTATGTTACATAAAATTTAAGTCAGTATAGTCGATTAAGGTTTCAGCTAGGCTCATGTCCCCCAACAATGAGCTAACCAAAAATGTGTGTTCTGGCTGCTCTCTGCAGTTTAAGAAAAGCACAAAGAGCAAACTGAACAGAAAAGTTTCAATGCTAGGGTACATCTCCTATGCTCGTTACTACCAATAAAATGCAAAATTTAACAAGCAGATTTTAAAATTTTAAAACGGGTATAAAATATCTCAATTATCACAAATTCCACGGCTTTCCTTGCTCTTTCACTAGACAACCTCCTCCAGATCAGATACCACCGCTTCCCCCCAACCCCTTTTCTTCAAAGGGTGCAGAAAGGCGGGCAGGGAGAGAAGGCAGCAAGCTGCCTGTGGTCGGCACCAGTCTTAGCCGAGAGTGGACAGACCAACTTCCAAACCCTCTTCCAGATCAGGCAACCTCCGCCAAGCCCTGCCGAACACTCGCATACAGAGGGATTGCTCCTCAGGCAGAAGTCCTATCGTTGGTTCTGCAACAACCACTACCAAAATACGTTTGATGGAGTACTCGGCTCGTTAGAGAAGATCGTTCTCCCAGCGTCAAGCATGTGTGCTCCGTGAAGCCCCACCAGGCCCCAGTGGTGCTTGGCCAGCATTTACAGAGCATTGGCTTCGTGCAGGTTCTCCGACACATCTTCACGCCTGTGCTCTGACTGAGGCTTTCCCTCACTTTTCAGCCCACAAATAGTCCCCCCAGTGTGGTATTGCTGGCGAGCGGGAAGGGAGAAGCCATCCCTGAAGCTCTTGCCCGTCTGTACATGAAGATTACTCTTCTGAATGGATACTGTCATGAAAACTACAGCATATCAATCCAAGCTCTCCCCACACCCCCAGCAGTTCCAGGCTCGCTCCTCTCCTTTGTCAATTATCTGGCAAAGGTGCAAACTCCGTATAACTGCAGCACGAATTCCTGCTGTTCTGCCAATATCCCTCTGTCCAAGTACCGCTACACCAGAGCGACTCCAGCACTGCACCTGCTGCTTACAGAGTGCTAACACTTCTCCATCCTACTACAGGATAAAAATCGAGATCACAAACAATTGCTTTTCCATCTTAATTCTCAGCAACGTCTTTTTGCAATAAAGGCAGCGTATCACGTTGTACCACTGGGCCCACACAACAGCTGTTCTGAACAGATTCAAAATTATTTTTCATCCTTTGACACTGAAAGTAAGACTGCCACCAAAGCTGACACCTCTGCAGGCTCCCTATTGTTACTGCTCACGCAACGAATATTACTCAGCTACAAGCCCTGACCAAGAGAAAAACATCTTTTGAATGGTTTGAAGTGATATTTGAAGCATTTCAACAGATAAGCTATTCTGACAAAGGTTGGTAGATCTCAGTGAAAACAGACTCTACAACTTTCACACAAAAGAACAAGTATGGAATGTGCCACCTCCAAAACCAGCGGTATTTCAGCCCGTCTGTATCTGCAGCTGATGCTGCCCACACACACAACTGGCATTTTAGAGCCTTTACAGCAACTACAACTGGATAAGGGCATTTAAAACATTTACATCTGTGCTCGTACAACGAGATTTTAGTAGTTGAGATATACAGCACCTCATGGAAAAATCGGACAAGATTTTACCTCATTCATTTCTATGGTTTTTAGTTTGAATCCATCTCTATTTTGCTCCAGCTGTTACTATGGCATACCCATCATTTTACAGAAAAGTAATATAAAACTACCAGAGCCCTTAAGCCACTGCTTTGAACAGTAAAGCCAAACATAACTAATTCCTTGCGGTGGAACAAACAACTGCAATCAACACTTTTAAAAAGCTGGGTAGATGAACACAGAAATTTTTCTCAAAAATGAGGAGTACAGCTAGCTGAATAATCTAATTTTCAAGTGCAATTTCATTTTGCGGAAAAAGTTAGCTGGCAGCAGCCACAGCTTAGATCTTCAAACCTTACACGAGACCCTAAAAACCTTATGTAAATTAAGCGGCACATCGGAGACATCCAGAGCTCAACTGCAAGCTCTGCTTCTCTCCCCAAAACATCCGGACACTTGCTGTTACTGACACTGTCTGTTTTCACCAATAGCTAAGCTGCTGTGCATAGGCGTTAATTAGCTAGCTATTAACAAGGGGGGGGAAATCAATGGCATAATAGGTATGAGATTTTAAGTCACCTGATTTATATTTCACAACCAGAAGATATAAGACAAGCTCTACAAAGAAGTCACAGAATCACAGAAAAACTTGTCAGAAAGGCTGGGAGACATCTCCACCAGGTCAAATCTCTAGCTCACATCAGGTCTCACATCAAATTTGGAGCAAAGTGCTCAGTGCTCTAATTTAGTTTCAAAATTCCCAGGAACAGAGTTTCCATACGATACACAGATAATTCATGCAGTAGAAAAAAAAAAGGGTGGCTCTTTTTTCAAAAAGGACCTAAGTTCATTCCAACAAATCAAGATATGGTCAAAAATATTTGCATGCGTATCCATATTTCTCTCTAATGGAAATGTGGCAACCTGCCCCTAGGACAATCATAATCTAAATTAACAGACAGCACATTGTGCTGTCTGCTGCAGCCAACTACATGGTAGCTCTGGTGCAAAATTACTTTGAAAGGAAATATAACATAAGAATTTCTTACCTCCGGGCCTGTATACAACATCATCCTCAGTGATAAAGGACGTTATTTCACCGTTGTCTGTTCTCTCATATCGGGACTTCTTCTTGGGTGGTTTCTTTTTGCTTTTCTTTGTGGACTCCTCTGTGGTGGCGCTGTTGTTGTCATTGTCCTCATCTTCACTGTGGTCACTTTCCGCATAATTCTTGGCACCTCCTTCCAACGTACAGCTCCGTCGAGGACGCGAGTTCTCGCTTTCCCTCACCTTGTCTCTCTTGTCTCGCTCCTTATCCCGGTCTCTATCCCTGTCCTTCTCTTTGTCTTTGTCTTTTTCTTTGTCCGCTGTCATGATTCGCCACGTGCCTTCTTCTGTCCTCTCACGGCTGGGCCTCCGTGAAAGGTAGACAGTGAGCCTGGGCTTCAGTCTTCTGAATTTCTCACTCAAATCCAGGAAAAATTCAACCACTCCAACAACCCCAGCGTTTTAAAAAGGTTCTTGAAAAGGGGAGGGGAAGAAAGAGGGGAAAAGCCCATGTTAATATACAAAATTATTTCAATTTCTGAAAACAAAATTAAAAAAAACCCATACCCTAAAGCAATTCAGTATGGAAAACAACACAGCAAAATACAAGGCGGTCTTTTGAAGCATTCGTAGAAATGATAACTTATAAAGTGTCTGTAAAATGTTTGAAGCTACCTCCATCATCAAAAAGATCTCACAACTCCTGAAAAAAATTCTTTTGTTCACTACAGAAATATGACAACTCCTTGGATGGGAAGTGCTCACTGAGAACACATTTTCTTTTTTCACCTGAGGCTGAATAGGAAGCATACAAGTGGAAAAAAAAAAAAAAAAAGCATTTAGGAAGGGGGAAGTGCAAGAAAGGCAGAGTGTACAACTTTTTTCTTGAAGCAAATGAAAAAGTTCAGCAAAAGGCTGTGTTGTTTTACATCTCCCCACCAGCAGCAAGGGATGCCCTACAAAGCTGGCGCAGAGTAAAGAATGCCATCTGCCACCCCCAGGGCAGTCTGTTAGCAAGTCTTCCCCTTACCCTGCTTTTCCAAAAATAGAGCTAACCTGTAATTCACAGATTACAGGAATGAATTAATTGAAGCCAAACCAAACCACAGTGGTTACAAGTGCACTAACAAAATCTGCTCTTACATCGATCAAAAATAGGACCTTTCACACTTGCTTTACCAGTAACAGAACACGTGGAGATGGATTTTCTAACTCATCACTTTCACACATTCAGTTTCCCACTGGCGAATAGGAAGGGAAGAGATAATCCCGTGTTTTTACTTGCCGATCATTTAATCAACACAATTAACACCAACTGCATCTTTTTCGGTCCTTCAATGCAAGTTTGCATTTAAGAAATTGGACTTGCTGTTACAAGAGTAGTTGCAAGCTTGGACCTACAGGCCAGGATCCCCAAACCACAAGGGGCACACAGCAGCTCCCGACTGCCGTGCTGTAACCCCTGCGGGCAGCTAAGTGCCACACAGCCACTCACCGACCCCCCTCCAGTACCCTGCAACTGGTGCCTGGATGATTCCCCGTGAGACACTATCACCGTACCGCACTCAAACGAAAGGTAAAGAATACCAGCCCAATGCAGTTAGAGCCTTCATTCTTTTGACTCAAAATCAAGAATTTCCTTAAAACGTCCTTTCTATTGGTCAAACCCAAACGATCCGGACCAAAAGACTGCATGATACATCTTTGGGCGGCAGCCAGCAGCACAAATATTAGAATTGTTAGTACCTTCTCTGGAAAGGCTCTGGTGAATTTGCACCGATTGAAGTATTTGCAAGTGCCTTTTAATATTGCTCAAGAGAAGCAGGCTGAACAGTTACAGTTACTCCTGCACAGGAATCATAACATACCATTTCTTCTGTAACTATCCACGAAAGAAGGATATTTCAAGAATGGTGCATCCAACACGCAAAGGTAATTTACCTTTTTCCCTCTCATTCACCAATTCAAGATAAAGCTGAATTTACCCACACCCAATTCATAAGTTTTCCGGAAGCTACTCTTTGGCACAACTTGAAATGAGTCCACTGTGTAGAACGCTACAGCATGAAAGTCAGGGACCTAAGAAGATTGACTGTTCATGCATTAAGCATCTGAAACCACATTAGAGAAGGAAAAAGACTATTTTGGTGTTTAAGTCAGCTGAGGAGTCAGTGATCCTGTGTATTTGAAATTTCTTCACTCGTACATGAGTCTCAGACTAGAATATTCTTGTCCCCCTTGACTACTACTTCCAGCAATGGAAATAGCCAAAGAGAGACAAATTGCTTTTGCTGATACAATTCAGGCTGTGGCTTGAATCTCTCAGGCATTTCCTGAATGAACCGATCAGCCAGATAGGAAATGATTCTATTTTCTTTCCTCCTTATAGCAGCTGCCATCATTCTGATAACACACAGGGGCAATCCAACGAACCTCCAGTAGAGAGGACTACAATGAACCTGCCAATTGCCAGAGGAGTTGCAGATAATAGCAATAGCAATGGTCTACAGGGGCTCAATAAAAAATGTCTTAAATTTCTAGAGGCTAGGAAATTCCCCAGTAGCAAGCTTGAGGAGTTTTCTATTGTTGTTGATACAAAATTCACTTTAGAGAGTAAATAATCTATTCATTTTGACTGAAAACTAATTACTTTCCCAGGGCAATCTAAAAATTAAAAGTAGTGACATCTCAACCTATGCACAACAGATATTTGTGGTTTTTTAGAGATCAGAAAACAAAGGATATAGGATACACCTAAAAATTATATTCAATGACCTCCAAGGATGGATAACATCCAGCCACTTCTAATTATTCTTATATACTAGTCCCAAGACTCAATTTTTGAGTTAGGTACAACACCTTAAGAAATTAAGCCTAAAAAAAGTTGTTCTTTACAGAGCTTCTTCCACTTCTTGTCTTACTCGTAGACAAGGTAGGTAACACTACCCTCCCCTGTTTATTAAAACTTGAATGTTGTTTACAAGTTAATGTTGGAGAACTTAAAGGATAAAAGCCAAGGAGCTAGTCCTTTCGTCTTGTTTTCAGTGAGGTCAAGAATGTTCCAGCAGCATCTAACAAGCACTTGCACAGTCCAGTATCAAGATACAAACACAATATGGAACTCTGCTCACATGCAGATACACATCTTACATTTACCGATCCGCTTTACCGCCAGCATAGGTAACACTGATTCTTAAGGTTATGCAAGGTCCAAGTTGCACACAATCATGACAGAAAAACACTTCCCGTTCATTTCATTTTCCAACTGTGCTAACAAAACTTAGCATATGCATAACTAGTGACTAAATGCAACGCAGCTATAACCACATGAGTTTTTATGTTCCACCATCACTTCTTTGCCAATAGCCTTTTTATAGCTTAGCAAGGCAAGGATACACTGCTTTCAGGAAACAACTCTTAAAACAGTCCCATCTGTACCCAAACCATGTATTTTCCTCAGCTCTCTCCCCTCAGCATAAAGCACTATTTTTTTGTGATAGAATTACCCCAACTTTTATCAAGAGACTTATTAAGTCTTATGAGGAACAACTGAGGGAACTGGGGGTGTTCATCCTGGAGAAGAGGAGGCTGAGGGGAGACCTTCTGGCTCTCTACAGCGCCCTGAAAGGAGGGGGTAGAGAGGTGGGGGCTGACCTCTTCTACCTGGTGACAAGTGATAGGACAAGAGGAAACGGGTTCAAGTTATGTCAGGTGAGGTTTAGATTGGATATTAGGAAAAATTTTTTCACTGAAAGGGTTATTAAACATTGGAACAGGCTGCCCAGGGAGGGGGTGGATTGGCCATCCCTGGAGGTGTTTTTTTTTAAAAAAGAAGGTAGATGTGGTACTTGGGTACATGGTTTAAAAGTGGTTTTGTCAGGGTAGATTAATGGTTGGACTTGATGATCTTGAAGGTCCCTTCCAACCTCAGCGATTCTATGATCCTAAGTCAAGTGTCCTTAAAGAAGCTGCATCAGCTTTTCTTTCCTCTCTCCAGGGTGGAAGCATCTCTTCCAAGTGGAAGATCTCAGTATCACCATCTTTTCAACACTGTAAAAGATCACAGCCCTCGTCTGGCACAGCCAACTACAACACAAGCACCTTCTCTTTGACTGCAAAGTGCAGAATGTCCTTTTTAAAAAAAATAATATTTTCCAAGTTAAAAAAATAACCCATCAGTCACCACTAGTGATAGTTCACTATTGGGGATGGGTGACAACAGAAGCAGCAGGCTTGAAACCGGGGCAGCTACAGGGCTTTTTCCTTGAAGCCTCAAGAGGAAAAGCTAAGAAGATGCCAACCACTCCACATCACTAAACATAAGGAGGAAAGGAATTTAAAGCTCCTGTCTTAAGGAAAAACAAACCAAAGCTGATTAGTAACTGACAGAATAATTCATCCATATTAATTTTATCTGCATCCCGAAACATTCTGAGCTCCTCCTCCTGTTCTCTAAGGCTCAAGGAACCCGAGTTGTGCAAATAATTGTGAACAAGCAGCCCCAATTTCAGCTCCTCGCCAAACTTTACTTTGAAAGCAAATTTCAAGTGAACCATTTTACAGTAGCAGGGTCTGTCCAAGGGTCAACACCACATCAAAGAGACAGTGCCCTCCCTACGGCTGGGGGGTAAATCACTGTACAGAAGCAGCATGCCAAATGCACTTCCCCTTACTCTATTTTCCTGTCTTCATCAACACTTTTTAAGGGCATAGGCAAAACCAACTTGCCATCAGAAAGAAAATCCCTCCACACAACCTGCCATGGAGTGCAAGAAGAGAAGTCTCCAAATCTCGAGGGCCACACACCGCAGAGGAAGCACTGATGAATTCCAGTTCTCACCATTAACAAACAAGAACAAACACTACAGAACTTAACAGAATTCTCCACATAACTGCAGATTTCAGTCCTTGTTGTTTCTCTCAGATTAAATTCAAAGTACTTCAGCATTGATTACAAATACAGTTATTTGGCGCTTCTATTTTCCTTTTTTTCCTGCACAGTAAAGTACTGCATAACAGAAAAGTGTTGAATAAACACTATTTTCATAATGATTTAGATTACTGCAGGGCCATGCAAGAATTTGCGTACAACAGTTTGCTCAGTCTGTTCATCTGTGAAATTCCCAGCTACAAATACAGCAAGATTGCCACCCTCCTCCCAGCTCCTGTTTCAGGAGAACCCATACAAAAGTAATTTTCACAGCCAGTATATTTCTGAACAGTAGAGGAAGCCTCTTCATCTAATCAGAGTCTCTATCTAGTTCCACTAGCATTAAAAGACAAGTGATGAAATCTCCTCACGAGCACTATTCAACTTTCTTTCACAAATATATCACGTTTCCAAGACTGTTTTACTGAAAAAAAATTACTCAGTGTCAAAAATATTGCAGGATTAAACCAACATCATCATGAAACAATGACTGGTTTTGTCTCTCTCAGAATAAAGCAGTCACATAACCTTAAGAGTAGGGGAAAAGAAAAAAAGAAGAAAAAAGAGGAAAACTACTGCTACAGGACCTCAGCTGGGTAGCAGTAATACAGGACTACCAGAAGAGCAAAGAAAATATGTTTATTAGCAACCACCTATTTAAGATTAAGCCATTATTACCATAAAAAAGTATTTCATAAATAATCTTTATTATTTAAGCAATGATCCCAACATATTTTAAAGAGTCCAAGATCTATTTTGCCCCTACAGTGAAATACAACATTTCCCCTTGCTACCTCCCCACCTTTTATTTACTAACACCAGAAACCAAAAGCAAGTAGTGATTTATAAATAGATGCATACACCCAATGTTTGGAAGGATCTCTTCAACCATAGAAGCAGAAAATATCTTGTAACTGAAATACTGCATCATCTCAATTTAAAGCGTTTGCACTTCATCTCACACTTTCTTCCTCCACCCACCAGCCACACTGGAACAGGAAAATACTACCAACGCCGTATTCCCTAATTTGCCTAATCCCTCTTGACCAAAATGTAAATACTGTGAAAATATATCTGCTGACTCAACATTATTCATCAGTTACAGATGTTGTAGTGGGTCAAGCACTTTTATCACTCTATACACAATAACGCATGGATATGGAACCCATAAAACTAACACCATCACAAAAATTACAAGAACACTGCGAGCCTTCTTTTGCGTTCTCTGAAGTAAACGGGGATAACACATCATGTATTTTGCCAACCACAGTAATCACACAGATGTTTAAATCTGGATTAGGACAGTAAAAGCAAATACATTGAAAAACTTAAGTGGTTTTTGGCAAGCTCTGTAGCTTGGGTTTCCAGTAATTTTACTCACTGGCAGCTCCTCATTCTCACTATACCAAACAACCACCAAAGCAGCTGCTTCTGTCATCATACTACAGAGAAGAAATTCAGGTTACAGCATCACAGGTTGGAAAGTATTAACTGCCTTTGATACTGGTTTACTGCTTCTTCCATGGGGAATTTTTTAGAGATTGATCTCAGAAAGAAGTCATTTAAGCTGAAAGGGGAACATTTGCTTTACAGCGGCTGAGACCGGCATACAAAGGAGTGGAAGAATAGCCCCTGTCTTATTTGTTCAATGCAAGTTGAAAAACCTGAGGAAAAATGTTAGCTTTGCTGCAATCACCCTCTAAGATTTTGTTGTTGTTGTTATTTTTTAACTAGAGCCTCAGGATATGTCCATTTATCCAAGTTTATTACATCCAGTATGGGATAACTTTATTCATCTCCCCCCAGGATGCCAGCTGTTAAAGGTCCCGTTACCTTAACCTGTTTAGAAGCCAAACATAAGCCAAAAATGTGTTTGCAGAGCTACTCACGAAAGCCTTCTGTTCCCTGCTTTCCAGCAGAGAACGCAGATCCCTATGACTTCAAATCATATTGAGATGCATTCCTGTTAAAATGTTGATACAGAAACAAAGGAAACTAGGATTCTGGTAGGAGACACAACCCTTAATTTCGGAGTCTGGCCCAGACACGATGGGATACTTGCTGCCAACTCGCCTCCAAGTAAAGCGCAGTCTGAAAGCAGGTGCTTCACCAAGGCAGAACATTGCCCCTATGGCCTTCTGCTACATAGTACCATATCCCAAGCACACCAAGTGCTTGCAAACACTGTATTTTTTACACAGAAAAGGTGTTTAGCGTTGCACAACAGTTTCTCAGAACAGTTCAAATTGTAACAGCTTCAGACAAGCCTCGAGGACGACTCCTCTGCCCACAGAAGTTCAAGAGGAACACTTCAGCGCAGATGAAGCTGGAAAGCAAAGCACTGCAGATACGGTTCCTGTGCTCCTGAAACGCTCTTTTGCATCCTTCCCCTATTTGACAGACAGCTCGAGAGCAGCATCACTCCAGAACGTGACACCCAAAGGTCTCAGCCACCCTTCAGGACATGGGATATACACACCTCTTCTTACTAGTCCTTCTCTGATCAAGCCCCAATGCAGCCGAGTGTTAAGATATGACTCTCACTAAACCCTTCTCAGTTCCACTCCCAAAGACAGAGAGAACAAAAGATGTCAGAATGAATGTGATTAGATCTGCCCAGATATTTTCAAACGCAATCTAAAAAAATTATTGCCAAAGTATCTTACGGGAAATCAAGCGGGCACGATTTAACCTTTAAACCTCATTTAAAAAACTGAAGTGTGGAAGTTCATAATCATTCTTTTCAACCGACCATCGGCCCACGTTCACCTGGTTAAGGTTTTCTCCCCAGCAGTTGAAGTCTAGTTCAAATTAAAGTTTCATCATTTGTTCAGACACAAAAACCTCCACATGCTCGTATCCAAGTCCAGAAAGCAGGATACTATTTCTCCCTGGAGAAACGAGTCGTAGTCAGATCTGGGCACTGTGAGTTAAGATGGTTAAACTGCAGTTACCCGGTACGCACAGCTCCACAGTTATTTGATCTATACACCTGGAAACCATTATCAGAGCAAAAAGCATACATGCCGCCTCTTTGCGCATTAAGTACTTAAACCTCTTAACTAGTATTTAAGAGTCAGGTTTTAAAGATAATGTGAAAGCAAGTCCAACAGAAACGCGATGAGACTGGAACAGGAAGGCATCTAAGTGTGCGGGGTAACTAAAAATATGGAGAAGAGCTCCTTTTTCTTGTTTAAGCCAGACAGATAAATCTTTTAACAAGATTATTTTGGTCATGTGTTACCAGTCTTAATAAACACAACAGGACCATTCTTCTGTAAGCTTTTAGTCTCATATTGCAAGAGAAAAAGGCACTGTTTTCAGCAAACGCCAGATTAAAGGAAATATGTGCTGCAACTGCTAGAGTTCTTTCCAGAGTTTTTCCAATTTTGGTGTCAAGGAAGACTTTTAACTTGGTTTTAATGCAAGGGGTTGAATTAAAAAAAGAAAAAAGAAAAGAAAAGAAAACAGCCCATAAAGTTTCCCCCATATACTCATAAAGTTTGAAGAACTGCTTTAAGAAAACCTTCAAGAACATTTGTGGAAAAATAACCCAAATAAGAAAAATAAAAGGAAAAGGAAATCTCAGCTGTAACAGACAGAACTAAGTGCTAAACTGCAAGCACCAACACGCAGCACCAGCCCTGCAGTTCTAATACAGGCACGACTGCTTCAGACACACAAAAGAGTAGCTTCTACAGAGCTCACGCTTGAAAAGATCCCACCTTCTGTGGTAAAGCTCATTAACCCCATGGGCTCGACCTCCCTTGGGAGGCACACACAAGTTTAACCTTTAGGTTTCAGAAAAGGTAAAGAACATCTGTTACCAACTCACTCCTACATTCTTTCCCGATCTTCAATTCGCTGTTGAAATCATGAGCTGCAGATACTCAAAGTGACAAAGTATTTTGTGAGTTCACACAGGGTATCCCCGAGAATATTCCCCATCCCCACGACCCAATCATCCCAAACTGGGGAGTCAGAGCTACCGGCCTCCTGACAGCACACACGCACAGGCTGCAAACTGAAGTCAAACTCAATGAGAAGCCAGCACAGGGAGGAAAAGAAAAAAGAAAGAAAACAGAGCAAGGGGTTTATACCGTCACACTTGGACAGTATTTCACACAGTTAGAGTGAGATTTTACTAAAGATACTTGCCCCGACTTTCATAATCCAGATCCTGCTGAGTTTACCAAGAGTATTTTCCAATCAACTGCCACATCCAGAGCCTGAACACGGACCTCTCCCCACCAGTAGCAGGGAAAGGAAAATGAACGCAGCTCCTGAAGGCAGCAGCAGAGCACTATCCCATCTGGCAGCGCAGAGTTGCAAGCCTGTAAATACAACTTCATACGTCGTACCGGCCCTTCTGTTCCTTCAGACTTTGTATTTCAACAGAACCCAAGGCTTACGCCATGACCCACCAGACTATTCTACAACAGCTGATAGCTGCTAAAAAAAAAAAAAAAAAAAAAAAAAAAAAAAAGAGAGAGAGATTCATGCAGTCTTTACTACTGCTGCACTACCTGTTGGGCTGCGGTCAAACGCTGGTTTAGTATTGCTACTGCTGTACCTGAAAACCCGGAGTGAAAGCCTGGCAGGGATGGAATTGAGAAAAGGTTACTTCAAATAAAGTGCTTCTGACATGCTGCAGCAACTTTTGTTTGTCATTTGGCTTTTTTGGGATGCTGAGGCAGAGTCAGTTAACAGTCAGAGAAAACAATCTGGAAGTGGTTTCAGAGACTGTTAAGACCGACGTGGTTATGATTGTGAACACAGCCATGTCAATGCAAGTCACATTTTAATGCCAAATAAGAAAAAATACAACCAACTTACACAGCCTTGAACTAGAACAACTCTTCCGGACTGATGTGACTGAAAGAAAAAGTTGATAGCCAAGATCTGTCTAGCAACCCCGTGCAGCAGTACCTCAAGATGTCTTAAAAGCATTTTTAAAGCTTTGAGATGTCTGAATGAAGGTAGATATGATGAGCCTTTTATTACTTTAGGATTTACTCACTATGTTTTCTGTAAGCTTTAGAGGATTGGCTTCCAAAGTCCTCTCGAATATACATACACACACAAACTTTTTTCATACAAGTTTAATGCACTGGTCAGTAAAAGTGTTAATGTTCTTCCCCCGTTCTCGTGCACCCGATGACTCTCCTCTGAGGACTGTGCCAGTCTACTTGGTGCCTTAACCAGCTTTACAGCCGAGTGAGTGCTGACGGTGTCCCCTGCCTATTCTTGACTGCTCACGGGACTGTCTGTGACCCTCCTGGAAGCAAATTTGCTGGAAGTATTTTAGAAAACTCTTACGAGTCTCTCTCCAATGAATAATACACCTCTTATCATTTGTCTTCCTTATCTCCTTCACTGGCATTTTGAGTTTATAACACAAATATAGCACTGGAACACTTTGGCCAGAAATGGTCATTATGAGTTACATATTTACGGTCCACAGCTCTTGTAAGCCCTCTAAGTGCATGCAATTAAAAGTGTTTGTTCACTTTGAACTGCTCTCTACTAACCATCCCCAAAAGGTTCAAGAAGCCAGTACAGAGAAAGAAACAAACAGGCACAGACTTCATCAGCACCTCTCACAGCTGAGAGGTAATCATCACTTGAATAAAGGCAGACAATTCAAGGTGTTTCTCATGACAGACAGCAACCTTTTTTTTTTCCCCCTATTTACCCAGCTTGACCTGAGAAAAGAAAAACAAGAGATCTCATATTTCTGAGCCGTGCCGTACACCAACTATGCTCACAGCTGTCAGTTTTTAAATCACAGCCCGTATAATGCTGCATATCAGCACTCTCCCACTGCACATTCCACCTTCACACCGATACGCTCTGACTTGGGATATTATGGCATCGTTCTGAAATCCAGGTCGAGGGTCTGTTTGACAGATGGGCTATGCAGGATGACAGCTTAGATAAGACCATAAGTCGCTCTCTTCAACACAATGTTGATGCTATAAAACTTAAAGGAACAGAAGAAAAGAAGAGAGTGAAGGAGATTCCTCCCAAAAGCAAAGGAACATTTCACAAGGAAAAAAAAAAAAAAAAAATATATATATACTTCGGCATTTATCAACAGAAAATGACAGGCTACTCTGCAGGTTGTTGTTTGTTGTTTTTTGTTTTTTTTTTTCCAGAGAAGAAATGTGTTTCATTTCATTATACTTCAGAATGTTTCAAGTATCTGTAAATCTTTCCTCAGAAAGCAGGCAGGTATTCCCAGCAATTATGAGAATTTGTTAAGGACTGGAGTGGTGAGGATCTAAGAGAGGAAAGTGACATTTCACTTGTGGTATTCTAATTGGCATAGGACAGGTAGAACAACCATCTACCAGCAAGAGGTCCGAAATTCAGTGAGTACTAAGAACAAAATTTCCTAAGACAGTCAGCTACGACCAGAGTAGGCTGAAACACAAGGGATAATATTCGGGGCAAAAGTATCAGTTCCTACCTCCCCCAAAAATGGTTGGGCAATTTACGTACCATAGTCACACTAGTGACATGAGAAAAGCTTTCTAACACCACCCGCGTTTAGACAGTTTTACATTTAGGCTTCCACAAAAGTCATGTAATTCCAAAGAAGTCACAATTTCTCCCCAGATCAATTCAAGAGCAGGAACATAAAATCAACACGGTCTTAGGAAGTTTCTGTACTCCCAGTAAGATTTCCCAGTTTTAAGAGATAAATGAGCCAGACTTTCTGTTCTCTCTGCTACTGTTTGGCGAGGGATGTAAGGAAACAGCGGGGACGCTGGAGCTGTCTGCACACTCATTTTGATACGAGGCTGTTAGCTCGGTCACCGGCTGAAGAGCTCAGCTCATTTACCATGCTGCGATACATCAAACGTTGAAGACAGCCCCTCCAAAATCCTACGCCCCTTTCGCCTCTCACACATACCGAGAAGCCTAAGGGCTGTGCGGCTAGGTGGCCACTTCAACGCCAGAGCCGACCAGGATACAGAACTACGACTACAGGACAAAAATTCCCATCCCAGCCCACTGTGTTGATCCACTCTATTAAACCACGATGCTTAGAACTCCTCTGCTCTTTTAAAAAATTGCTTTAATGGCCTCTATAGTCATAACATATGGGAGTGAACTGATCCACAGACAGTAAATACGAAGCCATGTATTTACTTCTTTTTCTCTGAAGTCATTCAGGCTAATGTAAATGAATACTACAATATAGGTCTGTCTAATGTGAAGTAGTCATCCCATAACACCATTTAAAAAAAAAAAATAGGACTTTTTAAAATGTCCATATAATGCAGCATAGCTCCCTCACTTTAAAAGGCTGTTAGGGGAGAAAAGGCCCAAGGGACCTGTAAAGAGCTGCTATTGTAACAAGAACTATTATCCAGGGAATTTCATGTCATTTGGAGCCAAGAAAACATCTGCATTATAAGGCTGCTTAACAACATTTAAAACAGAAAAAAAGTTAAACAAGAACTTGTTATGATATACAGCGGATTAATTTGAACAGATTCTACTTCTACCAGTAACAATTACTTTGCTTTCTTTCCCGTAACCGTATCAAGCCAGAACTGGGTTTGCAGATTCAGCCAACAAGACACAGGTAACAGACAAAAAAGTGAGATGAGGGTAGAGAACCTGAACCAAAGGCAGAGGGAACCATTCCACCATCACCACCACAGACTAGCCATGGGACCATCCATACACCAACAAAGAAGTTACACTTTCTCCTGATAAATCTTTAAGTATTGTAAAAAAATAAAAATCATTTGCTGACAGAGATTTCAGAAAAAGACAACACACTTTCAGAAGCAAAAAGGGTAAACTTTGAAAGCATGCATATGGATTTCTTGACAGCCAGTCTGTGGCAAAAAAAAGATAAATCTGTAGTACGTTTACTAGAATAGGTAAAATATAAACATTCCTAAATGCTGTAAATTCAGACCAGGGACACACCAACAAAGAAATCAAAGCATAAAGAGAAACTCCTGGTATGCAACAGCAACCAAACTAACAGTAACACGGAAGAATACTTCCATGAAACGGAATCATATGTCCCTTTTACAATAGCTCTAGTTTTAAGGAATGCAAGACTATCAAAGTTACCAGCACATCACATACCTATGCCTTCCTGTCAAGTCACTTATTGTAAGGCAGAAATGAGCTCTGCGTAAAACTGAAAAGATTAATTTGTGTGTGTTTATCAGAATGACACCACTGCTGCTTTGCAGACAACTGCAAATGTAACTACATCTAAAGCTCTACCCACTTACAACTAATTTTGACTCCCATTCCAAATTTTATTTTGGTACCTCCGTCTCTGCAACATGTCTACTAATATCTACCAAACTGTCATTCCTTATATGCATATAGCCATGCTTTTCTCCACTGGATGTTTCATTTTTAAATGGCTGAACACTCAGCTGCCCTCTCGCAATGCTTTCATCTTCTAGAAAGCCTCTAAAATACCTTCATTTAGATCACCCAGATGAAAACTAGATCAGGTTATTTTTGGAAAACCGCTTTGAGCAGCAAAGGCAAAAACTCTGGTCTTCAGCCACATTAACTGTTTTATTTAACTCCACACAACTGCCTCTGTATTTGAACTACTCAAAATGGCAGAATAACTGCAGAGTGGGCTCCTATGATGAGCTGACTGACCAGACGTTTCCACTGAAACGCGGCTGTAATTAAAGCAATTTCTCTCTAAAGAAAGCAGCATCCTGAGAGTTGCAGAGAGCATCAACAAGACTAACTAAAGCTACGCTGCTTAAGTGCTCCATAAAATTCCACAATAGTGGAAACAAAGAAATTCTGCGCTTTCAGTTCTGCGACAAAAGGGGGGGAAATGGTACAACGTTATCAGCATGAGCAATCGATATTAACAGGATATAATTTCTGCTGTCCAACATTTAAAAATACTTTTTACATAAGCATCAAGACAAATTATATATTTGTCTACCGAAACAGTCTTTAATTTCAGACATTGGTCTCATTTTCTTTGAGGAGCAGCTTGTTTTGCTTAATGACAGAGCAGACGTCAGAATTTTCTTTCCTACAAAGCCTCTCCTCCCGGTACAGAAGCACTGCTGTAATCATGAGATTAAGTGTGCTCATTCATGTGTGAAATGCAGGCTTGATCTCTGTCGCATATTATAGACTGTCTACAGCAAATGGTCAGCATATTCTTCATAATACTTAACAACTGAAATGTATTCAATTACATCTCACTTCCTTTATTGCATTTACAGAAAACAGTAACAAATAGTATTTAAAGTGGTAAAAGCTTACTAGCAGAAGTACGACCTTTGATCTTTACTCTTCAGCTACAGGAGCAGGTTCTGCTACGAGACAGCAGTAATATTATTCAAAAAGCAAACATACACAATACTGTGTGCAAGAAAGAATAAGCACAAGCACAGAAAGTTGAGACAGAGGTACACTGTTTAAATATAAGTTTGTCTGGAGTAAACCCACGCAACAGCTAATTATCCTTTATATTCTTGCTAAATATTTCACAACACATGTTAAAAGAGGGTTATATTTCAAGAGATCATATGATGTCTCGTATGACCTTAAGTGACAGAAAAACAAAGTTGTGAATAGTGGCATTTGACTTCCAACATATTTTCATCCCCAAAAATAAAGCCGAGTGTCTTTTAGACAACCATGAACACATCCAACTGGCCCAAGGTCACTCAAACCCCGCAACAACCTGTCTCCAGACTGTACTTGTAGGATGCAGCAAGAAACAACGCATACACCCACCTCCTCCCCTCAACTTCATCTCTACCACCCTAAGAAAATAAAATAAAATAAACAAACACACAAAACACAAAAGAAAATCTACACTGCTTACGCATACAGGTATATCACAGCAAAACTTGTTACTATTCAAAGTCCCTGACTTTATCTTTCCTGCCTCTTCAAACAGTAACGACTTAAACCACCCTGTAATATTAAAGCATGATGCCATTGTTCAACGTGTAACATGTGTGTGTAATACTTCATTTCAATCAGAAAGGGCCAGGTTACTGCCACACCATCATCAGCTCAGGCTGAATGTGTAAGATAACAAGTGGCAGCAAACAGGTAATTAGGAAATGGTCCATCTCTTGACATCCTAAGTTTTTAACCACGAGAGAAATCACACAGATCTCACAGATTTGTTTTTCTGGACAAATAGCAACGAAAATTGGGAGACACAGGTTATCTTAACACATACAATCAAGAAATAGAACAGAGTAACAAACAAAAAACCATTGTCTACAGCCATTTTTAGATTATTCTTTGTAAGTTAGGAAAGCAGGAACATTTGCTCCAGCACCAGCAAGTAACTTCTACCACAACTCTCCTAGTACAACTGAACCAGTTACAGCCATGAAAGCACCGTGCGGCCCAGCAAAACCACTGCAGCTGAACAACAGTCCTGCCCAGTTCCTAGAGCTACCACCATCTGCAATGCTGGGAAGCTGTCAGCAAGGTCACATAGGCAACCAGGGGCTGTATTTAGCCGGTGTTAAACAGCCCAGGGAACTCACTGACACGCTGTCCTTGCCAGCGTCCAGACTACACACAAATACCCCATCTCTCATTTGCTCAACAGCATCCACTGCGCCTTCTCGCCAACCAAGCTTCTCAAAGATTACAGAAAAATTCACCTTTTTCATACCCAAGCAACTGCGCAGCAAATAACTGAATTCCTCATTAGCTTTGAAGCTCTATTTTTGGGGGGGGGTGGGGTGGGGTGGAAGGACGAGTTCACAGGTCTCACGCATTAGGTGTTTCGGGGCTCTATATTATACACAGCAGTCTCTCTCTGCTACAAGTACGATTACATCGGTAGTCTGCTGGCCACTGCTAATGAACCCATGTGAAAGGGACTTCATAACTGGCTGCGTCTTTCATGAGAAGAGGAAGAAAACATTAAGAAATGCTCCAAGTGATTAGTCTGCTTCTAATCTAAACCAAGAGGAAGTATTTTAACACTGCATGAAATAACTTCTGACTTTAGTCATGCTTCAGACATTAATATAATTTCTACTTCCAGTACTCAGTACATACTCCTGACTACTGTACGACTAAAGAACGGAATCTCATGTATCAGAGTGAGCCAATATAGTTGTATTAATGTATTTACATCCGATCTTGTAAGCTGCTGGGAACAAGATTGCAAAATTAGACCATAAGCCATTAAGTGTAGAATAAGCGATGCAAACAATTATTAAGCCACACGTGAAATCTGGTGGCCTCATTCACATTACAATACCACCACATCTCATCATTTGCCACCAATAGTAATCGGGAGATGGCAGAGGTACTGTGGCATAAGTTTCATTTTGTGGCCCTGTGCCTTAAATCCAGGACTACTCATCTTTCAGGTACTGATTGATACACTCTCACAAAAATAAGAGACCCAAAACATTTAAAGAGAAGAATATGCACAGGAAATAAAATAAAGGAAAATCTCCTTAGCTTGCATAATTACATGCTAATACTCCATGACATGCAAATTAAGGCCACACAAGCCATGTATCATACTGAAAATACCTTCAAAACGGAGGTTATTGTTCCTAAATGAAGCAGTATGAAATTCCTCCCTCTATTTTCAAGGTAAAGTTTTAAGGTTAGACACCAGTAACAGCTCTGAAACAACATGAAAAGACTTTTTTTTCTAAAAAAAACCTAAAACTGCTCGCAGTCTGTAGTAGACAAGCCACTAGGCCAAGGAGAGCACCATGAGTGTTCACAGCAGCACTTAACTGATCTATGACCAAGGCATGTCTTTTAAGACCTTCATTATTCCCACAGCAACATAAACGAGGATTACCATATTTCACTTGTTCTTTCAAATAAAAACCTGAGATCATCCTTTAGCAGCCGAAGACAGCAAACCAAATTATGCTATTTATTATAAATACGATGCAATAAAGCTTTACTTACAAAAGCATAATACCTCTGAAGATTCTTGTCTATGAAGTTTCCACCATTTACCGCTCATGAGCGTTCAGCAACTGAACAGGCAGGAGTTCAGAAGGGTGTCATGTCACAAGGTTTCTTCCTGAAACACTAACCTAATCAGGAGCTGACTTAACAGCTACTTTCAGAATACTACAGAAGAAAATTCACCAAGTGCCAGTTACCCAAGCAACTGGGACCTAATTAAATCTACCCAACACTTCAGGGATTAGCCTGTTTTCTCCTACAGTCCTGTCGTCTCCCCCTTGAGATAACATATATAGCTATGGTGAGATTTATTACTTGCTGACTCGTTCTTAACATACGCTGAATTATGATCTGGCCTTTGAATCAGAATGAACTTTGGTATAAGTGACATTTCAAAACAATTACGTAACTATTTTTTAATTCAGAACATGAAATAAATTTTTTATGTATAGCATTCCAGTATCAAATGGCACTGATAGGGCCAAGAAAGAGTAAGATAAACTTTTCCAGAAGGATATTTATCAAGCTCTTAACCCAATAGCAAAGTGAAAACATTCTCATGATTTTTCACGAGAGCTGTGCATATTATTTCTGTGTCCATTTCTTCCCAGACAGGTATAATTTCACTCACACTGCTCAGAGTATAAAAAAACTCCCACACAATATTAGCCTTTTTGGAGAGGGGGGCAGCCAAAACCACCAGTAACACACACACAACCTGTCCAACAAAGCAAAAAAACACAGAAAGAGTTCTGAGAAAAAAAAACAAAGAAACACACACTATTTCACTCCAGACAAAACAAAACAAAACAAAAAAACAAAAAAAAGAAAAAAACCCACCACACACCAAACAAACCACACCCACACCCTACAATCACTGTTGTCCTCACATATGAAGACCTATGCTTCAAAACAAAAATAAATTGAAGTCACATGCACAATTTAGGCTGTAAGAGGCAGGAAAAGTTTCAAACATATCCTGAAGATAACAATGGGCAAAGTTTTTATTATTCATCGTCTACCCACACACTTATCTGTAGGACTCAATCACTTGTTCATCTGCTTAAGAAGAATAGTTAATATACTTTAAAACTTCCATGGAAGCAAACTCAAAACAAACTTAAGATACTGGTGTATTTCCAATGTTTGAATTGCATTAAAAAGTCAATTTTGAAGAAAACCCCACCAGCGCTGGTGAAGCCTGTCTGGCCTGCTTGAGTTTCCTTCAACTCAGATATCCAGAACAGCAATGCAAAAAACACACTGCACAATCTCCTGCTTAGTTAAATACTTCCAATGGGAATTTCAGCTGTGTCAGCTGTCTTTAGGAACCTTAATAAAGATGCAGGAACACAGCAACGGTAGCCTTCTGCGTGGTGGACTCTTTAGCTTGCAGAATAATTGAGGTATTCTTCTGAAGCAGTTGAAAGATCAAGTCCTTACCAGGCTATGACAAAGCCTATGAGAGAAACCCAACATATCATTTTAGATGAATGTCATGGCATTGTATTGGTGTCAGAGAGTCTGTTCACACCGTTTTAATAAAGCTCATACAGATCTGCACAGGCGGAGATGCTGTCACACCTACATTATGTGAAGCTTCCACTTCGTGTCGAAGCCCAGCCGAGGTGCTCGTGCCACCACCACAGCGCCAAGATGCACGCGGCAGGCGGGAACCCCGGTCTGAGGCTGGCGGTCTCTTCCAGCTCTCTTCTGAGACCCACACCAACGTCAGCCCACACATCACAGCACGACTTCAAGGATCACCTCAGAATTTTATTAACCTGACCTACAACGCTGATGATTTATCTCCGACAACAATTCTCTGGATTCGAAGTGAGCTGAGAGATGTGCAGAAATTTTGTAGTGCTCCTGAAATCCTGACCCACTGCTGAACTCTCACGTGAATGTAACAGAACAAGATGGTTATAGTTACCTTTGGCATCTCAGACACCACAGTACGTCCTCAGAAGAAAAACACTCAGCCAAAAGCATGGATTCAATAAAACTTTATGCCAAAAATATAACTTTATATAGCAGCATTTGTCAAGAAAGTCAAACTCTGAAGTTCAGCACGTACATCTTTAGCTTCATTCTAATGACTAAAGACTCCATGCTTTAAAAATCCACAAGAATTGCTCTCACTAGCTACACAGAGGTTGCTCATCTTTCTAGGGCCAACTTCAGACCATTAGTCCCTCAAACCCAGACTCCGGCTCTCAAGTACCAGCAGACAAAGGTGACACGATACAGGAGGTCACCATTGGCACCCATCCATCCTCCCTGTCACCACGCCAGCAGAACAGCCCCAGTGGTACCCGTAATCAGAGCACATCACTGAGCTCCACCAAACCTGCAACTGCCCTGGCAGCAGCCACCCCATCCTTCCAGTAGGGAAGGGACTCGCAAAGGAAGCACAGGGAAAACAATCCCTAGGTAAACTGCTCCCAGTTGTGATTTAGACATCATAGCTATGCTTGTTTTTCACTTTAACAATATTTTAGTCACTACTTGTAGCACTCAAAGCCACATATCTCATTTGTGTGCAAAGTCATGAAGTTAGGCTAAAACTTTTTTTTTTTTTTAAATCTTAAATTCACATTTATATTCCCCATGTACTGGAGCATTTGACCATGTGCTCCTTGAGTTAAAAATATAGCATTAGGACCGTTTCTTTCTAAACACCACCTTTTCTTAGGTCAGGGCTGCAGAGAAGTACCCTACAACAGACGAAGATGCCACAGCCCTGCTCAGCTGCGGCTCCTACACCCATTCCTGAAGGAATTCTCTCAGTTTAGACCACAACATACTTCAAATTGTCTTGGCAACAGTGGCATGTACTATTGTAAAGAGAACAGACCCGAGGTGAAATATTATCAAGAACTGAAAAAACCTCACAGAAAACCTATACAAACAGATGGCATAATTTGTTTTTTTTAAATGCTGCTTAGCATTTACAGCTGGAAGTGGCAAATATCTAACAGGCTTTGAATATGCAAATTGTAAGATCAACACAAAAGAGGACAATGCAATTTCTTTTAAAGACAGGCAGTCATAATGTTGAAACAGACTGCAACCAATTTTCATACACTATTCATAATTACTTTATTACACTGTGAAAGGGTAATCAGTTTCCAAATGATCTAATAACCTTGGGCTGCTATTACCTCTTTTATACCAGCCGTAACTACGAGCCCAGGCTGGGTCTCCAGCTTTAACTCAATTACAATAGTCTAATATTAAACAGGTGGGTTAGAGGTGCTCCTCCTCACATACTCTCACACAAACCAGCGTACAGGATGACCTAAGAGCATTCAATTAATAAGCAGGAACTGATATATTTTATATATATATATATATATTCCCAGCTCCGATCTCAAAGGAACAGCTTTATTATCCAGAAAGGAAAATCTGATTTTTTGGCTCTCTTGTTATGTTTCAATACGAAATGGAGCACATACAGTATGTTTTGACTTCGTGGAAGAGTAAATTCTACAGAGATGTGTTACTATGTCAAACTTTTTAAAAAAAAAAAAAAAAAAAAAGGTCCCCAACCTTAAGTGCCTGACTTGTATTGACTCTTGTATTACGGTTCAGTCATTTACATATCGTCTTGTAATTTAACTGCCTGCTGAGGCCACTTTTAGTCATCAGTCCCTGACCAAATCCAAGGAAGTTCACAACATGAAAAAATACCAACTGGACCTGGGAACTTAGTTATTTGCTCTTGGGTTAAAATACCTCCTCCTCTCCGCTGGGTTTCTACAGTTTTCCAAGCAAGAGAGCCGTGGGGTGGCCCGCTGGCAAGAACCACCAGGCTCTGAACTTCCCACAGCCAGAGGAAGTAACATATTGGTCCAGGTTTAGGAAAATATTTTGATTTTGTAGAGTGATTGGATTAACAAGCTGAAACCTCCCCAGTAAAGTAAGAACATAAAGTGACATCATTTTTAAGTTTTAAAACTTTTTACTGCCATCATTACTAGCTAGATGAACAGAAACTGAGATTACAGAACTATGGGTTAAAACATGCAATGTAACGGCTGAACTCCCTGCACTTTCTCCAGTTCCCAACAGTGACCAAAACAGAGGCCTTGATCTTCCAAAACAAGATTAACACCCAAAACTTGACAATAATGTTCAAACTACTATATGTTCTTAATTCTAAACATCTAAACCAAATAAAAACTTGTCAGTCTCCAGATGCTGCTGAAACACTTACTGCCTATTAACAAAAACTCAGCTGTGTTTCAAAAACAACGCATTTCGATCTCTACTAATAGGCAAGTTCACGAAGAAAACACTGCCAAAAAAAGCATTTTTTTTTTATTGCTAGCTTCAAGAAAATTCAAATCAGCATCTACGACAAAATTTATTACATATACAAAATTGGTGTTACAGAAGCAGCGATGTATCTATACCAAGATTGGTTGGTTTTAATAAAAGGTTTACCTATCATACAGCTTTCCACAGTCAGTTCATTAAAAAAAAAAAAAAAAGACTGGAAAATCTGCAAGTATAACTTCAGGAACCGATACTAATGCATTCCAGATTTGTTATTTCACACTGTATAGTCATCTTATATGAAAATGAAAGTTATATCCATTTTGAGAAGTCTAATCAAAGCAAGCTCACTTTCAAAATTTGTCATTATGTCCCAAGAGAAAGCGTACAGCTACGTTGTTAATGCTGAATTTACAGCCACCATTTCTGCTGTGCCTTTGCTAACATTAGAAAAAGCCTGAACTCCAAACCCACCACTACAGCAAAAAACCCATGTGGTTATAAGAAAATCTACGCATCACAATCAAATACTATTTATTCCAGTAGTAAAATGTTTATCCAACCACCAAGACCTTTTCTTGGCAAAACTTGACAAAAAAAATTTTCCTAAAGGCGGACAGCTTGTTTTAATCATTTACATTTTTCAACACTATTTGTTCTCACTTTGTATCCAAAGGTCAGAACTCAAACCACTACCCCAGGCAAACTTTGGAATAAATATTATTTTTTCCCATTCTTCTGGAAAGAATTTCACCTCTGTTAAGAAAGTTGAAGTATAAAAAACAGATTTCCCACTGATCCATTTAAAGATGCTTCATGATGTTTTCCCTAAACAGAAAGTTAGTTTATAGGAAGGTTTTCATGGGTCCTATCCTCTATTACTTAATTCAGAGTGTTACATGATAATTGGCTTTTGCTTTCTTTAGCAATAAAGAAATTTGTTCCGTGAGAACTCCACACACCGACACGAGAAACCGTTAAAGAGTACAGCCAAGCAAGGTCCAGTTGATGTGACAGTTTGAATTATACCACCTACCATTCCAGTTTCCCCTGACACAGCCCTTATTCCCCAAAATGTTCCATTATACATATTAGAGAATATTGACACCTTAATTTACATGTTCATGACTAGTGAATTACTCCAAAAAAGACCTGCCCATCTTAGCTGGGAATCTTCGTTACACGGAACGCTTACATCCGTATGGCATGCAGCTGAGCGATGCGCAGGATCAGAGAACTGGCAGAACGTCTCCCCTCCTGCACCAAAGCCACTTTTGCTGCCCCTCAGACAGACCTATTTCTAAAACCACATTCGGTGTTCTGCAAACAAAGATAAACTTTGTTTAAAGATTCATGCGACTATCAATATTAGAGATTCCCATTGGAGTATCAGGTAGCTTTCTATTCTAGGACTTCAGTGATTAAGATACCATTTCTCTTATTTACTCTTAAAATGCAAACCAGAGCTACTCAGTTTTCTTCTGAGTCATTTACTGATCTGAGTCTTACACTTTAAATACACACAGTTCAACAGAAAAAAATAAGTTTTAAGGAAGAAATAGACATCTTGGCAAAGACATCACAGCTCACAAAAATTAACAAAATGAATGCTGGCGTGGTGACTGACCCCATCACACCTGTAAGCGACCACTTCAGTAAAGCGGCCAAAGCTACTCTGTTGCTGAGCAATTTGTATCAAACACCACAGGCTATACAGAATTTCCGCTTCCTAAATGCCTAGAAAACATTGCTATTTCTAACCAGTTTTGTGAATCTCTCAGCTCTGGAGCTGAGTAAGCCAAGTCCCCGACAATTCCCACAGCCCTGAGAAAGCTCTCCCATGCGCTCGCAAGGTAGATCCCGAACTGCCTTTGTTTCTGCCTGGCGCGTTCAGCTAAAGTAGAATTAGAATTTGTTTAACTAAACATGTCTGGCTGAGCACAGTGGCAGTTCAAAACCAGGTTTCACTCACGGTTCAGAGATCCCCGCTTTGGGGACGAGGGTGACAACGGTCACCAGAGGGATAAGGCCAACAGCTGGGGACTGTAACAGCTCCCGTCATCATCTTTTAATCCATTCATCTGTCAGAGCCTGGGCTAATGCTGCAAAGAAATATCCTTAATTTGAAAATCACTTGGCCAAAACAGCATTTCATGATAATCTCAACACATGATATCTGTTCCTACACTCTGCCTTCATAATTGATTTTTAACCAGTAACTGGATCTCAGCTGAAATATCATTTTGTCTGTATATATATACATAAACAAGTTACAGAAATACTGGTTTTCAGTGTTCTACAAAGTGCTTTTACTCCTAATTCAGCATACGCAGTATCAGCACAATCTCTATGTCACTTGAAAAAGAGTCCCAGCACAAGAAAAGATCAACATATGCACGCTGACCTAACATTCAGAGCTAGCTCTAGAAAGCTGTACGTTCATTCAAGAATGCATCTCTGCAAGCGACAACCTTCCTAAAAAACTGCAGCACCCCATTACCAAAATGAAGCAGATTACTGGAAGGATGGCTCTTTCTGCCTATAAACCTCAACCCTATTAAATGCTACCAAGTAGTTAATTTAGATCCTCAGTATGGGAATTTTGGACTATGAGCTGGATACCAAACTGCACTTGCAGTTGGTTCTGAACTAACTCCACTGAGTTTGTAGAGATCTGAGTATTTTTCACCTGATGAAATTTGGTCCATTTAGTCAAAATTTCAGCAGTATGAAGACTCTCAGGTGCCAAAAAGGAATGGTATTGTTTCTGCACTTTAAAAGTGGTGGGTTTTTTTCCCAGACAGAGAGGACAATCATCCTAAAGCTACAGAATGTGTAGCTTTACCTACACATCGGTCAATCACTATAGCAGGAACTCATCATCCACAGTACAGCAGAAAGGAAAAAAAGAAACAAAAATACACCCCACAAACATCACTGACCCTGTAAAATTAGAAAATGAGGGGTTCCATCTGACTAGTCTTAAGCAAAAGAAAGTAGCATACCCCTCCCCATCCAAAAAACCCAAGGAGGTTTAAGATTAGTTTAATAATAAATAGCTTATTTGCTTTCTCACACACAAAAATCAAAATAAAGCTCTCACAGATGAGCTATTAACCACTCATGTCGGGAAACAAAAGCCCCGTCTTGTCACTTTTACATAAATAAGAGAAAGCAAAAGTGGGGTTGAGAGACACACCAAGAGATTCTCTACGACCTGCAGTAAAATCGCAAAGACAGTCGATGCATTCTGACAGAACAGCTGTATACATCATTATGTTAATTAAAATTAAAGTCTCATCTACTTAGCATACAAGCAATTCACTGAACCTTAGTGACAAAGGGAAGGAACCATTTCCTCTAAGAGGCATAATCACACACAACTTTAACAAGTTGTCTGCTTATACCGAGGGCCACAGCATAAAGGAGATAGAGAAGTACTGGAGAGAGAGTCCTGGCTATTTTAAGTAAAACAAAGCACTATCAACTGTAACACACACACAAAGGAAGTGGTAGGATAGATTACGTCAGCCCTTGCCTCAATTCATAAATCCTAACCGCAAAACAAGACAAATTCTTAACTGCCTTTCTCTGGAAGCATGTTTGAAGTGAATACATGCAGTTAAGTCTTAAAATCCGCTATTGAACACCACTGGCTGATGCATCGCTATCAAACAGCCCCCGGGGGGGGGAATGGTGTAATCCCAGGGAATTCTACGGCGCAGCCTGATCAAATAACATCTCAGGAGCTGCCTGCCAAGCACCCGGCCTGCCAGAGGACAAGAAGCGCTCAAGTGCTCTGGACTCAAACCCACCTTTCACTGGTCCCAGAGACCTTTATAAAATAGTTTAAACACTGCTAAATGACAGGGTTGGAAAAACAAGTAACAGCTTTTACATGCTGCTCCCACACAATTCTCCACTTGCTGTTAAGCATCTAAAACGTCTTGTGATATTCACTAGGCACAAAGTATTCAAAAATGCGATTGCCTGTAAGAACAAAAACTGGCAGAAATGCAGAGTTGGTTGCACGTCTGGAACGAATTGCCTGCAGATTAACGGCTTTACATTGGAATAGCGCTCGGCTGCAGGGTTTAAAATCCAGTTTACTTTAAACTGAGTTCCCAGAAGAACCACAGTGTTGGAGCATCTGAAACCACCCTTCACTAGATTTCTGCTCTCCACTTTCCTCTACTTTCACGCCTAATATTCATGTTAAAAAAAAAAAAAAGATATGAAGTGGCCTTGTCAAGCTGGAGAGCAGCCCCAGATGGCTGTAAGGCGGTCGTCCAGGCACACAATGCCCCACGCAGCGCAAAGCCACATGTACTCCAGAGGAGCTTAAAACCAACTGCAAAACAAAGCAGAGCTGGTTTCTTCCTCAGGAAACAAAGTGGCTGAGCAGATCTCCTGTCGCTATCTTAAAACACCATTAAACGCGGCTAAGAAAAAGTTACCCCACACACCGTACCAATTAGGACTTCAAAGGCATTCCATTTTATCAAGTGCAGGGAAAAAGTACTTTCTTTCAGGATAAGGAAAATGCAATCCTTATCTCCTTATCTCATTTGCTTAGAAGAAGAAAAAAAAACAACAGAATTAAGCACAGCACTCAGTTTAGCTGAACTGTTTATATTTAGAACCCAGAGGTGAAGCATTGGGTACGGAAAGAAAACCCTGCAAGTTGTAAAGCATTCTGAACTTCCCAGGCCAACAAAAACTACCGCCTCACCTACACAGTCGAGTCAAAGCAAAGTTCCCTTGTTCTGGTTTCAGGACAGTTAAAAAAAAAAAAAAAAAAAGAGAGAGAGTTCCAAAAGGGGAAAAAGAGAATTAAGTCAAGCTTTTTCCCCATCCAGGTGGTTGTTGCTGTGTTATCATTGGCTAAGGAACAATTAGCCAACTTTTCGAGCAACCTTAACATTTCTCCTCTGGGAAACACACCGGGTGTGCGTGAGGGCGCCCAAGTCACCCCATCCGCCGGGTCGGGACACCCCATCCGCCGCCCCTCGCCCGGAAAGTGCCGAGCGGCCCCCGGCTGACCCC
>NW_009649449.1:1684134-1686667 GCF_000708025.1 Charadrius vociferus | reverse complement strand
CCACCCCGGGGAGCGGGCGGCGGCTGGCAGCCCGGAGCTGCAGCCGGGAATATTAATGGCCCCGGCCCCCCTCGGCTCTCCGAACGCTCACCGACACACGGGGGGTGGGGAAAATGCAGATAAAACAGAGGGGTGGAGGGAATACATCCACACACCCCCGGCTTTCATTCCTAAGATGGATAAGGAAGAGACGCCTGGCCAGTGTCACGGTGAAAGGCACTTCTACGCAAGGGTTGTGTTGCCGTGTAGGCAATTAGTAAGCCATTTTGTTTAAAATCCTCTCTACGACATCTTCCTTCCCCCCCATCGGAAACAAAAATTCACTGCTCAGCAAAACATGTTCCTTTTAATTGTATTTAATCAGCAATTTTTTTTTTTTTTAAATAATGAATATTTGGCTCTTACTATGCGTCTGCATGCAAACCTGTAACTTGTCTGAATCTCACAATGTCTTGCGCTGTTAACACCACAACCGTGACCTTTCAGCTCCGGGTACCAACTTAATTTTACAGCAAAGCTTTGCCATTTCCCTTGCAGAATAAAATGCAAAACAAGTCCTCTATGTAATCTGTTACCTGAGGGCAACGTGCACTTTTTTCCTGCCAAGCAAATCCATTTCCTAGCCGTGCAGTAGTAGTTAGAAAAGAAGGGCGTACACCTCCTCAGAGCTGGTTGTACCAAGCCAAGTTTAAAAAGAAAAATTTAAAAAATAATTATAATCAAGGTTCAGACCCAGTTAATTAGAACAACACCCTCAAGTACTGTCTGCCAACTTATTCTTTCCAGATGCTGTTAATTATTTGTAGTTGTGTGTTTTCCCCTCTATTTATCCGTCGATATTTCTACCCTGTTCTGTACCATAGCACAAGAGTCCCTCAGGAGCCAACGGTCCAACTTCAAAATTTATTCTGTACTTTCTAGAAATAGCTACCTAAAACCACTAACACAGCTGAAGTAGCTGATTAATTCTAATGCCCTTGCCACATCGCAAGACTGCTGTGATCAATACAAATTGAAGACGGTGTGCAGCACCGGCTTTGCTCCCGCAATATTCATTGTACAACAGCTTCTGAACCGGAGCCTATCTTCCCAAGAACTGGTTCAAAATAAGCTTTGTAACCAAGTAGCCGTGTGATAGCTCCAAACCCGCCGGAGCTGAAATTCAATCCTGAAGTCACTACAGAGCAACCGCATTGCATTTATCCTCACTTCAATTTTCTAATCAAATGTGGGCTGACACCTGGCAAATCATAGAAGGGAACTTACTGCTCCAGTGTGTATTTAAATCAGTGTTTACTTCTAATGACTTCCAAAAGAGTTTTCCAGCAGTAAGTTCATGCAGGCCAAGTTCCATTTATTTGAAAAATACCTTGTTTGATGGTATTTGTTCAAAACCCCTTATCCCCTTAGGACAGATGAGCCAGCCAGCTTGGACCACAAATCCTAAAAGTCAGTATATATTGGGAAAATGCACTCAAATAAATTAAAAAAAAAAAAAAAAAGAGGATAGGTATATCTGTAGAATTTTTGGTATCCCATTAGGATGAAAGTCGTTCAAACAGTGCAGAGCAGAGCACCCACAGTTTGAACACAGCAACAGAACTGGAGAGTATTCTCATGTCTCAGACACTGTCTTGCAAATCCAAGGCAAAGCAACTTGAGAATTCAGCAATGTGGGAGATGGCAGTGAAATCATCTGAAGTCCCATCTGTTTTTGTACAGGACACTGGAGATTCCTGAATGAACAGAACAGCTACAGTATTCAATCACTGACATCGGAAGCAACTGAACTTCCACTAATTGGCTTTCCTATGAGATATGGAGATCTGCCCCTGTTTCATAGATTAAAATAAAAAAATAAGAAGCCATTCACAGAGTACAGCTGTACTCTGTTTTGCAATCGGGACTTTTTATCTTGTCCTCTGGAAATGGATTATCAAAGATGAAAATCTCTTCTTGGTGACAAAACCCACCTTTGCTAAGCCACAACATTATACACTCACAACAGCACGTCTTTTAACATCAACGCTAAAAGCAGACGTATCCAAAAAGGGAGAAAAAACCCCAACCTTGTGAGTTATACATACACAAAACCCATCAAGACTACTCAAGCAGGAGCTACCTCTAGAAGAACGAGGCAAATCTCCAGTAGAGAAGGAGACCCCGAGCGGGCTGAGCGGGGAGTCACTGACCGACGGCTTTGGAACGATTGCGAACAGACCTCGCACGACATGTTGCTGTGTTTGGTCCAGCGGGCGTTAGTTAGCTGGTGTTACACAATGAAATAAAGCTCAGTTCCACCGCCTGCAAACTCCAGGCCAGTTTTCCTGGCAGCCTCCATTTATCAAAACAAGGCTGTCATGTTGAGTGCCATTAACAGATAATGAACCCAGACACGGATGCGGTTACAAGCAAAGCGCTCCCCATGCTACAGGCCTAAGCACGCAGCCAAGGGAGCTGATACCTGACTTCATAATAAACATTATAATTAAATAGAACACCTCGTTGAAGAAACATTAAGGTCATGACAATG
>NW_009649449.1:1659501-1684110 GCF_000708025.1 Charadrius vociferus | reverse complement strand
GGGGGAAGGTTTGACTTGTAATTTGTCAGTAATTCCTTAAATTGCCTGAAGGCACGTACACCTACAGCCAGGTACACCACCTCTCCTCCCAGCTGAGGACTGGAAAGCACCCCTTCACTTGCAGCTTTTGGTTTTCAATGCTTTCTGTGAATACTGTAACACTTTGTATACTGTACCTACGCACTTCAGCTCATGAAAGATTGAGCACTGAGAAGCGACAGACAGCATATCTTCAAAGGGCTGTAAAATGTGCTGCTTTCTAGACATACTACTCATAACACACACAAATAATTCATAACTTCGCACAAGAGTCCTACCATATTTGAAGAATATTAAATACAGACATACAAATTTGAAGAATATTAAATGCAGATATACTCCCTCCAAGCCACAAGATCTATCGAACAGCAGCATTCTCCACTTCTTCCTACAGAATTAGCCCTCACAAACATCTCACCCACTAGAAAAAAAAAAACCACTCTAAAGGAGCAATTTCAGGTCTACCAGATATGTATACACTTGAAACACAGACTAACCGTAAACAGTCTTAATGAGATTAGACAGATTAAATGGGTAAATTAACTTTTTTTTTTTTTAAGAGACATCCAAGTCAGAAAGGTCCCACAAACACTTAAAAGCAGCTCACTCCAAAGTCATGCAGTTACCTCAGCCAGTAAACTTTTTCAAAGCAGGTTCAAGTACATTGTCTGCCTTGCACTAATTGTACAAAAAGGCGGCTTAAACTTACTTTTGAGAACACGTGGAGTTGTGATCATGACAAGTGTTTTCCAAAAGCTAATATAACACTACTTCCCAGCTTAGGCAACAAGTAAGTCCAACATGTTAAACCCCTGCTAAGCTGAACCTATTTTTAAAAGGGGACTTAACACCGTCTTCAGAGCTCCACATAAATCAAGCTCTCCCTTTGGATTTGGCATTGGGTAGGGGAAAGAGGAAAGGAGCAGGTTCCAGGAGAACAAGATAACAGCTTAATATTATTGTCGCAGCACTGTTTTTCTGGTGTGTCACCTAATTCCAGTCATCATGAAAAATTTCCCTTTCAGTGTCAGTGCATATATTTCCAGCCAAAATAACAGTGACAAGAAAAAAAAAAAAAAAAAAGGCTAAAGTAGAGGCAGTTTAAGCTGAAAGTTCGCTAGAGAATTCCTGAGGCCAACGGTCAACTGAAGATTCCTTAGCAAAGGAGCTGAAAAGTAGACTGGGCTACTCGCATGAAGGGTCACCTCTTAACTGCTCCGAAAAGGAACACTGAATATTTGTACCCGTTTCTGCTTGTTTTCAATGCAACATCAAAGCAGCTAGGCTCTACCTATCCTAAATACAACACCCTTGGTCAGATTAGAGGTGATGCTTTCTTTCTTTGCAAATAATGCACTGTTTTATTAGGATAAACCCAGCTGAGAATAAATGATACTCAGGTCTTGACAGGACAGTTGCTACTGTCTACACACAGATGTCTTCAAGCCTGCTTAAAGCAGAAGTGTCTGTATTTGTAGATCTGTGAGCACACGTAAATACACTACAGGAAACATGCAGTGAGTTTTTAAGCAGCTTCTTGCCACAGCACTAATTCAGCTACAGCTTGCTCCACCATTCTATGAGAGGGCGCTTTTCCACACTGCTAAAACATAATCTCTAAGAGGAAATTCAGTGTAATGTTATTATTGCTTCAAGATAATCAAAAGGCCATTTCATTCTGTAACCCAAGCCTGCCTAAGGAGACTGTAAACTCTGCACACAGTTAAACACAGTCAGAGTCTTGTCCACTTCCACTCCACCACATTTACGTGTACAGCAGGCAGCAGTTCTTAAAAATCAGCACATGATGAGTATTTTAATTTAGTGCATAATTGCTGCAATTTGGAGCAGCCATTTCCTTGCCTCTCTCAAATCCCCAAATGGAACCTGTACCCTTTACAGATCAGGAACCTTCAGAGGTTTGGCTTTTTTTGTTGGGTTGGATTTTGTTTGGTTGGTTTTGGTGGGGTTCGTTTTGGTTGGGTTTTGTTGTTTGGGGTAAGGTGTTTTCTTCCCCCCTAAGCCTGTAGGTACACAGCATCTAACCTAGAACCTGCTAAACTGAACTACTAACACTACTGTGTATTTTAGGGGCCAAGAACTATGACTACTTTTCTGTACTTACGTGGTGCTCAGGTTTATATTTCCGAAGTCATCCGAGTCCTTACAGATCACCATTAAAACCATATCAACACTCCGGGAAAGGAAGACCCTATCAAGCACAGAAAGTCTGAGGAACTTCAACCTCACTTCAACCCCTCTTAGGCCCAAGAATTCCAGGCACCACCCTTGCTGTAACTGCCACCAACAACTGCCACCAACGACTCCTTTCCCACCGCTGTAAGGTAACACCTCTGGACCAAATGCCACTTGACAAGAGCGGCACAAGTCTCAAGCACAATGCACAAGAACAAACAAAATTCCTCCGAAGAAAGAAATCAAATAAATGCTGAGACCTGTGCAGTGGCGGTACTTACAGCTTGACAATACAATTGCTTGTTATTAGGCAATAAAAATCAAGTTCCATCAGATTCCTCCTCAGCCCATCCGGAATCTGTGACGCAGCCAAAGAATTACAGTTGGTATCGTCAGTGCATCACTCAGCTGAAGAACAGGGATAGCGACTTCATGGACAAAGTCCTGTATAACTCCATTCTACATGTCTTTGGAAGAAATCTGGTAGGTTATTTTTATACAGCATCTTGGACGCACGCAGCATTTCTGTTACAATAGGAAAGAAAAAACACAAGTTGCTCCCGCAGGGAGCTGTGAAGACTAAGGCAATTCACATGCTAACTTGTGGAATCTCGGGATTCTACAGGAAGGCCTCCTTAGTAAGTGTTGGGGGGGGAACACCACAATAAAACCAACAAGAAAAACCCTGAAAACAAACAGATATGGCCCAACACACTAAGAGTTCGATCTCAAGTCCCCATACAATTAAGTGAACCGAACCCTTCGCCCTGTCCTCCCCGCCCCAAATGCCAAAGGTTCAATTCCACCAGCTACACAAACCCTTGAAACCAGACTTCAGTGCGCCTCACAAACAGCCCAAGAAAAAACAGACACAGGGCAGAGGAGACAGCATTTTCTATTTCCAGTTACAGCTTAACTCAAGAACAATGCTCTAAAGTAGCTGCACCTCAAAAAAGACAAAATTCAGCCAGAAGGAGTGAAGGGGGGGACGAGGAGAAAACAAAGATGAATGACCTGAGGAATGCAGCAACTTGGCAAGATGTTTAAAATTTTATGTTTTATGTACATAGGTAGGTAAGTACGAAGTGTAATAAACTCAGTGGGGATATTGTGACCAAGCTACTAGGGAACAAGTAGTGAGACAAGTAACTTGAAACCCCGCTACAGCTTCCCTATCCAGAAATCAAAACAAAACCAGGCAAGGCAAATTTAAGCAAAGTTCATGCATGCTAATCAGAGAAATAACTTTTTTCAATATTTTTCCTCTGGTTTCTTTCCTCTTCTCTGTAGGGACCAATACTTAAATTCCAAAATGTTTTTGTAGAAAATCCCTGCCCTGGGAAACTCCAAATTACAGAATGGTACATTGTAAGCCAAGAATATTAAAACAAAACCAGTTGTGTCTGCCAGATTTTGTGGTACTTACAGCAAGACATCAACCTGTTCAGCAACTTCTGAACAAACAGAATTTATTTTAGAAGAAGAATTTATTTTAGAAGGGTATTATCTTAAAGAAAACAAGAAAAAAATCCAAAGTATTTGTCCATAAAAAAGCCATATTTAAAAGGAAAAATTTACATACTTGAAAATCTAATAAGTGGATTTAAACAGAATCTTTTGTTCTCAGCTGTACATTAAAAAGCTAACAATAAAACTCTCGATAGTTAGATGTACAGGGGAGGAGAGGAGGGATAAAGTTAAAGAAAAAGAGGGAAGGAAGAAGTAAGCAAATGCATCTTTTTCAACTCTATCAAAGCAACTGTAAAACAATGGAAGTTTGCCTGTTCTTCCCTCCAGTTTCTACTAAAAGTAACTTCAGGAATGGAAAACTTGATACCTCTATCAACAGCCTGTGGTGTGTTTAAATTATTATGATATAAAGCATGCTCATACTCACAAGCTAAAGGAAATGACTGCCAAATGCTTCCTTTACAATCTTCTTTCCAGAACAAGACAGATTCTTTACCACGAGATTTTCTCAGCACACCAACCATAGCAGAAATTAAACTAACAGATATGTAAAATTTGCAATGGATTTACAGTCTTTTACTGAAATCATAGCAGAGATGGGAAATGTAACTACAGCTCACAGTTTTTCAGTGCAATAATCACTTTCACATTCAAAGGCTCAAAAAAAATTCAACGGACTTTTTTTTTTTTTTAAGTGACAATAACCACAGGATGTGACCATACCTATAATAATCTCTTCCTCCAGACGGCGAGATAAGCTCTAAAAACAGGAAGTTTCTACTATAATCTTGAAAAAATGTTAACAGTTTGAAACCACATGACTCCAGTTCAGTTACACGGGGAAGAAACCCTTGATTTCCCAAAACTATGGAAGAAGATACCTTAGGTATGAAAATAATTCAGGCGTTGCTCCCCCACATCCCTCCAGAATCCCTGAAGCCATGGAACAATGTGAAGGTTCTTAGTTTATTCCTCTTCTCCCCCTCAACAAATTCATAAGAGTAAGCAAACAAGACAGCTATCCACTCAGAGGAAGAAACAGTGTTTTATGTCAAAAACTGATACTTCCCCACATGCATCCCTATCTTGAGAGCCTTAAAAAAATACACCAGGGTAGGAATTGCAACCAAGTGTTAGGCAGGTATCCATCTGCTACAGCCTACTATACTTAAGAAACTATACCTTTTATCCTTCTGAAAAAGGTCTCTTTACACTTTGGAAGTCTTGATAAAGAAAGAAATTCAAAACTCATAGTGCAACATGACCTTCCTTAAATCATGCAAGTTGTGTAAGCAGTTTGCTGAACTCAACTTATTTTGACTTGTTGTTCAAACAGATAGGGATTTACTGATGTAGGAACATCTTTCACACAGCAGTCTTCAACCACCTACACAGAAGCTTTAAGTGAACTAAAAGGAAGCGGCAGATTTTTGATAGCTAATATCAACCAATTAAACAGTCAAAAAGGCCTTTCAAAATTAGTTTCACAACATTTCTCTCACTGTAGATGAGGAGGTGGCAATAGTTAAGCACGGTTTACACTAGCTTATCAAACACACTCAAAAAAAATGGATCCTGCTGTATATTTTAACATAAATCAGTTCTGTGCTACTTGTCAAAACAAAGCACATTTTCCTATCAGCATTTAACATAAAATAACACTAAGGGCTTAAAAACCCCATTCATATGGCTATATCCTGACTCTGAACTTCCTTCAAAATTCTCAAGTAAGAAATACATCAGTCTTAACTCTTAACGTTCACCTTGGTTTCATATGTAATGCAGCTACTACAGAAACACACTAATTAACTTAGTATTTTCAGGAAGGCCAGACTGGCAATGCACCAGTTTTCCCCCGACTCTGTTCCCTCAATGGCCTATCAGAAAGAGAATGTAATGTAAAAGGCATCCCCCGTCTTTTATTTAGTTGTCTCTTCTCGCAATGCGGAGAGAAAACACATCAATCCACACAAAGTGAGACAGAAAAGCTTAAAATACATAATCCCCATCAGAACCGGGCAACCAGATCATTTCAAGGCAACAGAGTAAAATGGATACACAAGAGAGATCTATGTTATTTCTTGAAAGTACCTGCAGAAAACTGTAAAACATCAGAGTACCATTCCCTCCCATTCTAAATTGTGTTCCAGACATTGCACCTTTGATTAAATCAACTGCCTGCAGAATGCAAATCAAGACCTAACCGAAACACACACACACAGGGACAATTCCATAAAACAAACATTCATTTAAGAAAATATTTGCGTGTTCCACATTAAATTTACAGGGACAGCAAACATCCCTGGACAAAAGGAATGCATGAGTTGCAGAGGATGGCAGGCAAGTTTCCAACGGAACAATAAACAAACAGCTTTAAACCACTGCATAGAAATATAAGAAACCTCTTTTAACAAAAAGGGCCCAGGAGTAATCAGTGAGGGGTTTTGAAGCAGGTGACATGGTCAAGCTGCAGGATGCCACCTAGTGTCAGCCTCCTGAATGAAGCGTCATAAAACTCCCCCAAAACACTGTGAATTCAAGTAAGGCACAAAGACCACGTAGAGACTTGACTTTGCAACTGCAAATTTTAAATCTTCAGTTTTCCCCTGAAGTGCTGACAGCATGAAGAACAAATCCCAGTGCTCAGAGCTAAGCAACCTCACAGGAAGGTCCTTCACGTGTTTGGTTCCCACTCCAGCTAATGATTCGATTCATTAATCGAGACATAAATGAAAGAACAACAAAAACAATGCGCAAAGTGCACAAAAATCCAGGAGCACAGGCGGGTCTTCAGACATGACAGATAGAACCCTAAAGGCGCTCTTTGTTTGGTCTATCAGCAATTATCTCCTTCTCTTCTGAACACAGTATCTAGGTGACATACACAAACTGCTGCATTTTCATGCTAGTGTTTTATCACAAAAAAGTATACACATACACCTCAGCAGTTCATTAATAACCCATTAATAAGACTTGTATTAAAGCCTGGCAGGCAACTTCCTCATGAAATAAAATCTGCTTCTTTGCTTTTTAGGATCTGAACATGCCAAGGGTGGCACGCCAAGGGTGAAAACCTTTAAAGGTTAAGCTTTGTTTCAATTTCCCTAACGCGGTCACCATTAAGCAGTCACAGAACACGTGCGAGGTTATCCATTTCATTCCTGGTTATAACCTCTGGTCATCAAGTTTCAGAATGAAAATTTTCAAACCGTGCCTCTACAACAGCACACACACACGTAACTTCACACTCACATAAGCACACACCGAGAGAGGGCTCGCTCTGCCCCTGAACAACAGACAAAAAGGTCACGCTGCATTTAACTACCGTGTTTATGCCAGTGTGTAGCACAAGTCATGGCTGTAAAATCTATTAAGCAGGGAATTGTCAGGAGTGAACTAACAGGGGAAAAAAAAAATACCCATCAACTAAATAAAGTTTAGAGAAGAGGGGGAACTGGAGAGCTAACTAACTAGCATTAAAGCCCGTATTTTCAGGCTCATTTGTAAAGCACAGTTGTTAACAGTGGTTAAATATTAACAGTACACACAATTTCAAGAAAGCAACATGAAGTATACTCCGTAGCCTCCCTTTACAGGCATGTGAGCAACGATTGCTTAGTCCGTTACCCAATTTACAGGGTTACAAGACATCAATTCCACCACCACCACCACCACCTACATTTTTCCAAAGGAGTGGGCAACTAAATATGCTGTTTCCATTCCCCTTGCTACTTCTTTCTCAAATGAATCTACGCTTTAGGATACCAATAACCAGATAGGCAACAGACATTTTAAATAAGTGGACCTTGGTGGACAAATGAGGTCAAGAACAAGCCTGACAATCCTGTTTGATTCCGTTCTTGGAATGAATAGACAGAGCGCCTTTCATGGCTTCCACTACAAAGAAGCCCATAATTAGACCTCATTTTTGTCAGTTCATCCAAAGATTGAAGATATATACAGGAGGTGGTATTTAAAAGGAAAGACTTTGAAGTCAAACAGTTCCCAAGAATATTATTATACCCATTTCAGATTAAAACTTCTACTATCTTCCCTCCTACTTAAGGTAGGAAGCACTGTGTTTTGCTCATTAGTTTCAGAGCTTGGGTGGGGGCGATTGGTTGGTTTGTGGGTTTGGGTTGTGTGGTTTTTTTTTAAATAACCTTTAAGATGGCTCTCTGTTGATTAATCCATTTTCATCCTTCAATGAGTTTGATTCCTATTAGTTCAGACTGCAGAGAAGACATTGATTTTTACCATAGTCAGGATCAAGAGAAGTAACAGGTTTTCCAATTAAACAACTGCTCACCACGTTAAGTAGAAAAGTATGTCCACAGCAATAATGTGCAAGTGTCTAAAGCATTTTTCAATGCCAACAAAAGCTAACAGACATGCTTGTAATAACTTTAACCTTTAACTTGAGAAAGGAGGAAAACTCCATGTAATACAGACAGTTCAGCTCCTGTTAACTCTGCTGATAAGAAGCTGTAACACTGAGAAAGGCTCAAAATTACAGACAACTCATCTTCCAGCTCTGAATTACCATCATTATACCACACAAATCACCACACTGGGCTTTGGCCTGCTAAAACAGAAATCACAACCAGCAATGGTCTAGGAGGCTGCTGCTTCTCCTCTTAAATGAAGCTTTTATACCAAACAAGTCTATACAGTTCTTGCATTATAGCCTTTCACAGAGTTGCACCGTAAATCAAATATTTTATTCCACAGCCCGCAGCTATTCCCACATTTAATAACTGACACGGGAGGCAAGTTTTAATCTCCATCAGGCTGAAGCAATTACTATCCTCATAACCACTCGAGTCAGAGGTAAAAATTATGAGTTTTGTATTACCTGATTGTATATTCAGGGAGAAACAGTTATACTTTTCCAGAGGAAAAAGGCAAAGCACATTCAGTGCAAGACGGGAGCCCAATCAATCATACTCACTCATTTTGCATGTACCGGAATGTCCACGTGCTCCGAGCAGTCAAGACAAGACTTTGTTGTAAGCTGCAAGAAATGCATCATTCTTGCCACAGAGCAGCAAAGAGAAATCTCAACAGACACTACATCTGCAGATGTAATATTCTCCAATCAAGAACTTGTGCTACAGCTTTAGATAAGACCTTAAACAACTGAGGAACTTCTTTTTAGTCATCAGGGAAATAGTTCTCATGCTCAGAGGAAAATCCATTGAAAAGCTACCTGAATTAAGTGACCTGAAAGTCTGTCCTACATCTGTGCAATTATTGCCAATGCTGTCTTTTCAGGTTTTAAACTACTTGTTAAAAGGAGTTCAACTTTCAATTTAGGAAGTTACTCTAACAGCGAGAGCTACGACTGAGAATAGCAGTACCTAGACTCTCCCTAAAATGCTACCGGCACTTCTAACACTCTGCTTTGGTCACATATGGCTGGTCCACGGATACACATCCCACTGCAACTGCCGAAAGGAATTTCCTAGGGAATCTACTGCCCTGTGCTGCAGTCCGACACTCTGCAACTAGGAACCATGAGCACTTTGAGGCTTTACAACTGCTAACCAGGAAAAGCCCTCCCGAGGACGGTTACTCAGTTGTTTGGGGAAGGACTGCAAGATTGGATGTAAATGTAAGAAAAAGAAGGTGTTACAGGGACAGTTATAAACAACAGAAAAGAAATCCCTACATGAAATCTCAGTGTGGAACTTGTACATTATTACATGTTTCACTATCAGTTATTACTAGCTGCTAGAGAGGAGTATTAGAAATCACAGCAGGTCAAGACACTGCTTCTTTCTCTACGGATAAATTGAGGCAAAAATGCAGTATTTTACCTCTTGTCCAAGACAGGAAGAAAATGCCATCAAGTTTGAACTATTCATCCTTTTATACATGCTCTATAAAAGCCTGAAAAGACACTTCAACATCCAAATTATTTAAGTCAGCATGAACACAATAGGTCGGGTGTTAGAGCTCACAGCGTTTTGGAAGCTCTGTGAAGGAATGCCCCCAGAGCTAAATAATTAAGGTACATCTTCCAGAGTCGCTCTCCAGGCCAAACCAGTATGCATGCATCCCATACGCTGAGAGGCCGTGTGGCTGGTGAGAAAGACAGAAGGAACGCACAGCGACTTTTATTGCTTTTCCTCACTGAAACGTCATCTTCGATGCTGAAGGACAGGAAGAACACTATATTGATTTGGAGTGCCCTCTAGAGTCGGCTCCTTATTAATGACACCAAACACAAATGCCCTCATTTACTTAAAAAATTCATACCACTGGTATCTGCAGGTTTCTAAAAAGCAGTAGTAGTACTTTACACAAAAGCTGATAACTGACCCATTATATATCGGTAAACACAATAGCATTTTTCAGACATCAGGGGGATAAATGTATTCTTTTCCAAATTTACATACAGTTCGTGTGTATACACACACACACACACACACACACACCAGTTTCACATCCACCAGTTCCAGCTGGGAAGAGGAGTGAGTGAAATGGCAGAGGTGGAGTGGTGTCTCATGGCATGAAGCAATTTTTGCAGTTTTGAACAACATTTTTAAGCAGGTCGTTGATAATTGCGTGATAGTACGTAACTGAACTTTCTCCTAGTTTAATTTATGAAGGTGTGTTGCTTTTACTACACGTAGCACAACTTTTCTAAGAGTACAATGTCCACAGGAATGATGCTATACCACTAAAGTTTTTCAGTTTTCCTACAATAAGTGTTCAGACAAGTTTCTGGTCTTTTAAATATTGCTAAACAACAACACACACCGTGCAGGAAAGGTTCTTATTTGGCGTGCACAGGCACTTGCACCTTTTTTTCCACCTACTACTAGTGTTTGAATAAGCTTCCTGAAAAAATAATTTTTTTTTTTTTCCTCCAAAATACCTATGCCCAGAGGGAGTTATTCCATTGAGCTGCATTAAAAAAAAAAAACAACACACCCACCGCAAAAAAAGAGGGAGTTATTCCATTGAGCTGCATTAAAAAAAAAACAACACACCCACCGCAAAAAAAACATGAACAATGTAAAAAAAGCATTTTAGTAAGCAAACTTCAAAATCATCCATGCTGAGGAGTCCCATTTTTAAATTCCTCTCACAAACTTCCATTCGGAAGTGCTTGGCTTAAGTGAGACCACGATTTCGCAACGTTCTTCCCAGTTTATCTCCTAAAGACACTGTCCTTCATAGAAAAGATGACTTGCAATTACCTTCACTTCTGACGAATCTCCCTACCCATGAAAATTTAATGGAGGGTGGGAAATAATGGCAACGCTAAGAATAGAACTGCACTGGAGTCACCAAGCACATTTTGTCATTAAAACGCCTGTCACTGAACAGGAAAAGCTTAATTTTTCTTACGTTGGAGTTAGCACCTCTCTATTTCCTGTGCCAGTTTTGTGGGAACACCAGTTTTTCCCCAACGGAAACGTCTCCCATATCCACAGCTCAAAGTTATGTAGTCAGTTAATAAAAAATACCAACATGCTTAACTAAAAAGATCTTGAGCTTTTTATGTCATATGCCTGTTAATTATCTGCATTTCTATAGCTTATCTAAAAACAAAAGTTGTTAATGTTGGGCAGAGACTCCCATCACCTTTTCTACTGACAGGCACAAAAGATTATTTTATTTTTTTTTAATCAGTGTTCTACAAAGGAAGACAGCCTAACACATGCCCCTTTCTGCACAAATTTCAGTGAGTTAACAATTGGAAGTGGTTTAACTCTTGGAATTACATTAAGTATAAGTCAATCCTAGATGATGCAACTGTTTTTAGGACTTTTCATCACTTAAAGATGCAGATCCTTCCGTCCTTATCAGTCTTAAAGGGTGTCATAAGTTGCTAATTTTGATCTCCGAAAGCACTAAAGTATTCATCAAAGCCTATAACTTCTAACATGAGACGAGCTTCTTATCTGAAACCTCAAGGACATGAGCATCTTGCTCCCTTTTTCCCTATGTAGGAACCTTTTTGAAAGCAAGTATGCATGAACAGTCTCTGTATGAACTCCTAAATGTTTTTTCCTCTAGATAGCAGGTGACTCCTGCATATTCTCAAAAGACCTAAGCAGCATTAAATCCTTTGATTTTATCAAGTAATGCACGTGTCTGTGTCAAAATGGTTCTTTCTTCAGACATGAAAGTCGAATAGGTATGCCACCATTCCTAGGACAGGATATATTAATAGCAAGAATTAGATCCTCCCATTACTAGCCCCATACTGTTGGCCACTAGCTGCCTCCCTCATCATGACACGAATAAGACTATGTGAGTATTCTGGTGAACATTAAAATATCACTTGAAAAAAAAAAAAATCTTCCTGAAACATGTCCTATCAATGTGCTGATAGCAAAATAAGACACTATCTCTGATTAAAGTACAAACCTATTAAAGAAATTGCTACTGCTCTGTCAATTTGAAGGAGTTAACTATCTCATGTTGAATAAAGACTAAGTTTTATTTTCAAAGACTTTATGTGCAACTTTCTACTGAAATGAATAAGGAAGCCACTATTTCTCAGTTTTTTTTCTATCAGACTATGGATTGCAAGAGCCATTCTTGATCTGGTTTAACATTGGTCACGCCTGAAGATTGCCTCACAGTCATAAGAACTGGAGGGTTTTTATTATTTGTAAGTGAAAGATTTTAAGGCATGATTTCAGTTAATTAAAAATCCACTTAGTTATCAAACTACCATTAAAAGACCTATTTCAACCTCAAATGAGGGTAAGTTACCGCCAAGTGGAAATACATCATTAAATTCTTGCTCATTGATTATAAACTTTTTGCTTAAAGCAGGTACATTCAAAAGATAACACTGACAAGAAAGGAGCTAAGCAGAGAGCATCTAATAAGTAATTATTAATTCAATTATTAGTGATTCATTTCATCCCAATCTGAGCCCCTGGGAGGAAAAAAATAAACACCAACAGAAAAAAAAACAGACTGCAGAATTTAACACTGTCTTTTTGTTTTAAACCTCCAAATTAAGCAAACTCACAGCTGACTGCAGAGAAGTTATACAATGCAAGTAATTTCTAGTGTGCTGTGACAGCAACCTAAGTTCCTAACTGAGCAGGAGGAAGATGTTTCCCTCACCATCACCCCCCCATCTTCATTCTCCAGCCTGAGGGACACATTTTCCATTCCAGAAAAGCAAGTAAACATACAAGGTCATGCTTTTGAGCTTTACTCACGTATCTCATACTGGAGACCTATCTTCTGTTTCAGAAAATCTATGATTATCCTTCTAATCTTTCTTGAAGAGGATACTCATCCTTCATCTAAGGGGATTCAAAAAGATCTCGAGGACCCTGCTTTTGGACACAGGCAGTAACTGTAAGAACTCTAAGGGCCATAAGAATTCAAGGCTATCTTCAAACAACCATGTCCTCTAAAGTAAATCATAGGAGAAATGAGGAGTTAAAACAAAAGTGGGTTTTATTTTTAAACAATCTCAACATAAAGCCAAAGAGGCAGAAGAAAATAGTTTCTCTCTCCAACACACTAAGGCATTGCCAAGAAAATAAAGATTTGGGGGGTGGAAGTCAGAAAAGTTTTTTGCCACGTGAACAGGCAGAAACAGTAGCCTACAGAAAGGATATAATAGGCTTCCATCACAAATTCTCCTCCACAAAGTGACAGCTGCTCTTGCAATCGCCTAACAAACACGAGTCAAAAAAACTCAACTTCACAGCCACAACAGCTATTTCAGAGCTAACAAAACCAGGCTGGGCTGCTCGGACTGCAAAAAACATCACTCGGAAATCCTAGCGTGTTCGGTGTCATTTAGAGATTAAGCTGTGTCTTCCTTGAAAACTCTACATGTGATTTTTTTTTTTTTCTTGGTTTCGATCAATATATCAAAACAGCAACTATCTGTATGCCTTTTTACAAACAGAAACATACATCTGGGTGGGTGACCACGACACACAATAAAAGCGGTTTTGGTACACTGGTTAACATTAGGTTCCCAAGCTTTAAGTATAATCATTCTGAATGTAATTTTTAGCAATATCCTGATGGAAGTAAGTGCCAAACCTATCTAAAACCTTGCTGGATTAATAGTATAATTTGTAAGATACGGGTTTTGAGCCGCAAAAGCTGTAAAATCACAGCTTTTAAAGTCTAAATTAAGTGTCATATACAGCTAACACACCTATTAGACCTCCTGTTCACAGCCCTATACATACAAAGTTTGCAGTTTTATAACAGTTGTCAGCGCAAAAAGCAATTCAGAGTTTTAAGCTCATGCATTTGTATATGTTTATTGCTCTTTAAACCTCAAAATCAACAAATGATTGAGAACAGTGGCTAAAAAAGCATCTATTGGAAGACAAGTCTAGAGCCTTTGATAGCTACAAATCTTTACTACCTCTCTCGATATAGATTATTTTTTCAAAAGGATCGATAGCCTGGCCACTGTTTTTAGCATAACCCATTCTTTCCGTAGAACCACTGCTGCTCCGATTCTGAAAATGAGCAAACTGCTGTGCACACAAAAACATATTACCTGCAATTCAACTGACAGATAAGTAATCTTGGTAGCTTTCCCGTCTTTTGTTAAAGAGCGTTTCCTCAGACCTCATTTCCCTTTCACCTGACTAAAATAGAAAGATTAAGGTAAGCCATTTACAGCTTAAAACTACATTTACAGCTAAAACTTATTACATGTTAGTTTTAACGAGCTACACTGAATTTAAAAACACATTTGGAAATTATGCCCTGGCTTTCAGCAGCAACATTTATGCCTCCCACAGCTAAAGTCTGTGCATCATCTCCCTCCCTCATATTAATGTGTTTATCGAACCATAATTCCATTAGCATTATGTAACACAGACAATCTTCTTAGGCATTTTATAATTATCTCACACCAAAACGAACCCACTGCACACGTACACTTCCAGTGTGAAACGGTTTGCTTTCTAGACTTTGCTGATGTACAGGGAACAGTCTGATGTAGAACTAAACTGAGACCTTCAACCTCTTGGCAGACCTGCCCGTATCCTTAGCTGAACCACCACAAAACAGAATGACAGGATCCCTGGCCAATGCCATCTTCTCCTCATACACACTCACGACATACAAACACGAAACATGAAATATCAGTTGCGATTCTTCCTTTAAGAAAAAAGGCTCTCAAAAATGCATTTAATGTTTGTCAACTGTCTACCTCTCCTGCATGCCAAACAGAGTAAATGCTATTTCCAGTTATGTCTGTAATTTGACATTAATTCCTTAATCTTCTTAAGTCAGGGCAAGCTTGTGGATCATTACGAGGTTATTTAGAAGAGCACATTTGCACTATTACATGAAGTGTACATGTTATTAAGAAAATAAGTTAACTCAACTTTTGTATTTCGTTATTCATATACCTGAAAATACATCAATCTCCTTTGGAGAGCAATGAGAAGATACACTATGAACTATTATTGCAATGTAATCCTCTTTCGTTCAGTACAGTATCTGCTAACAAGATTGTGTAGCTTTCACATTGGATCAGCAAGACTGTGACCTTTACTGACAGTTATTCTAACCAATATTAATGCTAGAGAGACGGCCAGTGCAACAGTCTTCCACATCTATGCTCTCCCGTACAGATACCGCGTGGATGAGCTTCCCCTGCCTGTCACCACTTGTTTCTTGCTTGCATCAAAACGTACAGGGATCGGGCCCAGCAATTACTTACATTGCCTGTGCAATAGCAGCAGACTACACAAAAAGCCGGCTTTACCAGACAAACCCTTATTTTAGAGGTCTTTATTGTGCCATACCTAGTTTAGGAGACAGAGCAAACGGGGTCTTCACTAGGGCCTTTTCCAACTATTGACAGGGACCTCTGCCTTTCTCAGCACAACCATTTCTGCCTATATCACTTCTCTTCAAACACACATCAACTGTTAGTGGAGGAAACTCCCTCCAGCGAAAACAATTCAACACTGGGTGGGCTGGTACCGGCATTAGAAGGAACGTGTCACCTTCCTCCAACTCAAAGCTAAAACAATCCGCGAACATACACATGCAAGAATAACACAGGAATAAGAAACCTGTACTTACATACAGAGTGCAAAGTAAACTGGACATACAAATCTGAAAGAACTTATGCGTTAGGAAATACAGCTTGGTCTTGTCAGCCTTCACATGTAAAAAGACACAGGAGACAAGCCATTACCTTCTACAACTTTAAAGAACTTTTGCAAGTTAGAAACATACCTAGATGTCACTGCAACTTGCAGAAGGCGGCATGACAATTTTCTTATGTAGAGAAGCTGAGGAAGGAATGGAGCTGAAACACATTAAACATTCGGTTTATCTATGTGGAGAAATGGTTGGCAGTAAAACTGCAATAGCATGGTGTCCTGGTGTGGGGTTTTTTTGGTGGTTTTTTTTTTGGTTGGTTTTGTTTTGTTTCTAAGAGGCAACTAAGAGTATCAGTTACCTTAAACTAATCCATTTGGGAATAAATTAACAGCACATGAAGCACCCTTCAGGAAGAACACACAACTACACAGGATAATGCTGCAATCTAAATCCACGCTTCGGTTGGTTTCACTAGAGGTTTTTTCCCCAGGAAACAATTCTTAACCACTTGAGGGGAAGGAAAAAAAAGAGGGAAAGAAAGTGACCCTACTAGTACGATCACTCAGCAGACCGAAGGCCAAAAGCAGCGCACGTTGACCACTGACAGCTTTTGTCCATGGAACAGCGATTCTAACAGCATCCAAAACTTCCCACAACCTAAAAGCCAAACAAACCACCCCCTCTCTCAAATAGGTATCTTTAGGCAACTGTTGCGATCCACTTTGTTGTGATCCACAAAAAAGAGCTGCACTTTTGAAGTCCATTACCCACTCCCCAAATAAAACAAAAAAACACCACAAGACAGAACCAGTATAGCCTCGTAACCATTCCTCCATACCCACTGCATGCACTACTTTTCTTGTATGCAGAGATCTTCATCCATGCCAACATGCCGTTGCCGCTCTTGTTGAAATTTAAGTTTCAAGTCAAAGGTTTTAGTTAAATCAATAACGGGGAGCTTAGAAATAGCTTTTAAGAAACCACGCAGGCAGGTTCAGCTGCTGAACTCATACTACATCGGTGAAAGAAAGAGACCTAAACCAGAAGTGGAAGGAGGAAGAGTAAGGAGACACGTACTAGGCAAAAATGTTTCCTCTTAAAGAGATTGAACTGGCATGTGACAACATGTTTAAAATCTAATTTGCATGCAAGAGTCAAAAGCCACAAGAATTAAACTTACTTTTCTTAAGTTTAGTAAGCATTTTTGCAACGTGCTTACATTTCCAGAGCAAGCTTAATTCTCATGGAAATTACCATATTTCACTTGTTCATACACTAGCTGCTAAAACTAGTTTATGTAGAAAACAGGATGAGAAACAGCAACTACATCTATCAGCAAAATACTTTTTGCTAGGTTTACGGACATAATGCATTTTGTAATTAAATAGCTAATGTTGCAGAACCCAGTTTTAGTCAAATATATATGTAATCACATTAATCAATTAGCCTGTAATTGCATTTTGCTATTTTTGATTCCTAAGACTTTGCTGGGCATATTTGAAAAACTGGTATTCCCTGGTTCTGGTTCTTGGGGTGAGAGGGATATCAATACAACACTACAAAAGAGGCTGAATGGTTCTAAATACGATTATGCCGGAAAACAGAACATGATCTTCAGCATACAATGTTCTGTCAGAATGGGACAGAATCTGTGTATGACTGGTCATAGTGTGAACAACTCGAGAAAGAACAAAAATACTACACTGCAACATCTAATTTAAAAGTATTTTGTCTGAAGGCAGAAGTGAGCTACTTAAACTGTTCTTTCTGCTTCTGAAAGGTTTCTTCCCAAATGATTACTGTAATTTCCAGGGGAGATAATGTACCAAAACCAAACAAAACTCCATTTTTGAAATTTTATTTGCACTTCGTATTTATCTAGTTGAAAGAATGACATTTCAATACCTTTCCCTTCAAAACACCAATAGAAAGACCACACAATGAGGAATATCTTGCTTCAGGATTTTACCTACAGATTCAAGACACAAACAGTTATAAAAACAAACTCACAAAATATGAGCTAAGTAGGAAGCATTTTTTGTTGTCAATTAAAACCGGAATGCAAAAGCAAACAGCCAGCCAGGCACTTGATCATAAGCTTTCTCTCTGTAGTATGTAATTAGACAACGTTTATTTTCAGTATCAAGACAGAGCTGAGTCCATGAAACAAGAAACTTAAAATTTTTCCAGACCTGCCCATAATGACAACTGATCCAGAGGGTTTGTTTCTCTGGAAAGTGTTTTGTTTCCAAAAATAAAGATGCAGAATATCCCACTATGAGTTATCTGATATTTCCCCAGAAGAGTCATCAAAACACACTGATATTGCATGGCTACAAACCCATAAACCACATTAGAATTATCACACAGTCAAGTTAAAAAAAAAAAAAAAAAGTAATTCCAGTGAGTTAGCAGAGTCTGGCATTGAAACATAATCAAAAGAAATCCCTGACCTTCCCCTGAGCCACTGTCATTCTTCAAGATGCATTACTCATCTAGATTCCAATACAAGTGCAAGTTGGTTTCGTGTATGTCAAAAGGATTTTATTTTAAGCAAGCAGTAGTATCTATTTCAAGAGCAGGTACTTCTCAGCCATTGTAGCCTTGGTCTCCTGTATAGTGTTTCCTGAACTATTACTGGAATACTTTAGAACAGATTCCCTGAACAGAGAGCCTTAAATTTGTATAAATATACCTGTGTAACTTTGCTCTCAGCCAAACTTCCTTTCCCAAAACAACCACGATTACTGTTGAGGTAGTAAATTACTCTAGCCAATACTTCATCCACAAAAGTTGTGTTTTAAGTGATGAGCAAGCAGGAATTCTAGCTGAGAAAAAATAATCCCGTTTTAAGAACTACTTTAAATGCATTTCAGCTCTGTGTGCCAATTTTGGTTAAGAACCCCGTAACTTTGGTCTTTCGGTTGGTTAGGATCCAACCAAGGTGGGTTTGCTGTGATTTACATTTCCCAGGATGTTCAAATAAATCAAGTGTGATCGATACCACCAACTATGAGATTTTTGTTTTTTCCACCAGACACTGCAAAAAGAAATCTGAGCTATTAATTAAGGTGGCAAACAAGTTAGCATGCCTTCAGCTGTGGCTATAACTGACAAACTGTTGGTCCTTAGCATGTACGTCTCTGCCTTTTCATATTTTCAGGTTTGTCTCACAGCTTATTAGGTTTTGCAAACAAAAGCAGTTGTGTTCTTGCCAACACACTATCACATTTTATTACCAGGGATAATTTTAAAGCATCAATGTACCTACATAAAGAAGAGGCTTGAACTGCAAGTGTCCTCCACCAATTGCAGGAGACATTTTTTGTATAAGCTGCAGACATACAGTACAGTTTTGTACAGAATTGCAGGATAGTGTTTTCATCTACCGTGACAGCTGAGGTTGTGTAGATACCAAATACACAGTAAATGTAGCAAGCGTTTCTTTTAATAAACTGCCACAGAAAAAGTATGAAAAAAATGATTCCAACTGAGGACATATTGATGGGTACAAAATCCTTGAGGCATTATGCAGCTCACACAAGCTCATGGATCAGTATTATTGCAGCAACCAGTAGCCGTCAAAGCCAATTACCCCAGGGACTTTCCTATGCGAGACCGGGGTTCTCCAGATGCCTCCTGCAACTGTCAGAGCTGTACACGCCAGAGAGGAGAGGGAGTGCTGAAAATCTGTCACAGCCAATTACTGCCAATGTTTTATTTATGTCAGGATACACCTGATCAGTGAACAATAAAGCCATTTTATATAAGATGATTACAAAAACAGAATGCAAAATGGCAACAACTGGTAGAAAAATTTCGTTTATAGATAAACACAGCACGTACACGTGCCACGTACGCTTGGAACATGTAAAATAAATTCTCCATGCTGAAGCAGTGACACACATGGGTTTTAAAGCCTTCGACTCCAAATGTAGACTGCATTTTTCAAATGCCATGACAAAAGGCTGATTTGTATATAACTCGGTTTAGAGACAGGAAGATGCAAGTCAGTGTACTACATTGGATTTGAGGAATTAAATTTTATATGGAAGGAAACCAGAGAGAGAAGAGGGGAACGGAAAACACTGACACGATCTGGATGCAAGTCCACAGATCATTTTTGCTGTGCAACACCAGCCTTTATTTCAATTGCCCAACTCAATTGACAAAAGAAAAAGGTTATCTATGGGAAAAAATATAGACATTATAACATCCTCCAAGGCTTGAGAACCTGCTTTGTACGTATCCATTTCAACTTACAATATACTACCTGCATTTTCAAGTTAAACAGAATTAAGTTTAAATCTGCCCTTTGGCCACGGGATTCAACATCAGATCCCAAACAAAATATTGGGGTTTTTTTTCCCACAGATATATAAACTATGCCTAGTTTTATTCATGACAATTTTCAACTCACTATTTTCCAGAAGAAAGCATTGTACAAATCTGTTCTGAACGAACAGATCAGCTGGAGCCTTGTCAGGTGAACATGCTGCTGGGGAAATCCTTCTTTCGGCAGAACTGACCTCCCAGGAGAAGCTGTATCGGCCACCAAGATGGAAATTGGCATTTCTAGATAATTCTCTTCAATTATTTTGTCGCCTTAAGTTCCAACTGCCAACATTTCCTATCCTCTCTGTTAAAGGATGTATCATGACCCCCTCCCCACAGACACATGTGCACAGATGCAAAGGAGATTCAGTGACTACACCAATCACTGCTCTGAAGATGTGATTTCTGAAAGTCACTGGTGAAACAACCAACAAACTAGTGGTCTGCACAATTTTTTTTTATTTTTTTTTATTATAAGTATGGCCTTTTCAAGTACCAGTTCTAAACTGAGTGATACTCCACTATTTTGTAAAGTACTTTGAAATCTATGGAGAAACAGCAATATACATAATATTAAGATTTAAAAGAAAAAAACACAGTAATCATAGGAGTGGGAGGAAAAGTCTGTATTTCTTACATTTCACTGTTGAAAATCACTTAGAATAATCTAATCTACTACTCTGAAGAGCTACCACAATACTGGCTGCCACTTCTGTTTACTCTTCAATTTTAGAGTATAACAGTTTAAGCTAGGGCCTTAAAATAACTTTGGCCCGCACACGTACATAATTAAAGGAAATTTGAGAGACTATTTATCATACAAAAGGCTCCCATCTCAACAAACACTGCAAATATATTAAACCTGCTCATCACCAGGATGGCACTTACTCTCTAGAAACAGAACCTGAACTTCTCCGACTTAGATAGCTGTATAATATTGGCAGTATTGTGAAACAATTATTTGCAACTTAATTTACAAGGAAGGGTTTAGTAAAAAGCTAACCCTGTGAGTCAGAAGGCACAGAACACAAAGCTGAGGGGTGTGAAAACTCCACGCACAATGACCTATAACAGCTTCCCAGGTATCCTACAGCTCCGCTGCCGTGTGAGGCTCAGGAGGCAACAGAATTTGAGGATAGCCTGGTAACACCTTTCTCTCTCCACCTTCTTGCTTGCTTCGTCTCGCCCCAGGGAGTTGGGCGACCCAGAAGTTCCAGGACCATCGCACCCGCAGGGATGACGTGCCATAGCTTCCAAAGGGAGTCGGAACGCTGCGGTGTTCTGAAGCTGAACACAGCTCAGGAATCACATTGGCCATCTCTACTTGTCACAACAGCCATCTCAAAGGCATAGGAAGCCCAAAGACATAGGAACCAAAAAAAGCAAGACTATATATATCACCTTAAAAGCTGTCAACACAGACAATACAAGAATATTTGGATACAGTCTTCCCTGGGAGCAGACTGAAGAGTGCAAATAATAGGCATTTCAGACCTGAAACAAAAGTCTGACAGGAAAGGCTGTTAGGTGTCAAACTGGGTGTTAGACACTTGGATTCCCCCTCTCTTTCACATAAGGTATATGGAATATTTTTCAAACGGTCTTTTCGTTCACAAGTCAGACACTGTGCAAGTACAGCTGCAGAATAAAAAGGCATTTTAACACAAAAATATACCCTCTATTTACAGTTTTGCACACACTTTGGTATATTTTTAAAAAGAATCTGTCCTGTAGCTATTAGAAGGAGATATATAGCTTAGCGTTTTAATAGAGCTACATGAAAGTGGATCAATATTATTTTAATTTTTAAAGGTCTGTTTATGAAATGCAATCATCCTTCATTAAAAATGCAAGCTGTGCTTCACAAGAGGTTAGTGTAAATGATTCATAGTTTGATATCTCTCCAGCATAATCATCCTCTCTCAGGAGGGCCCATCAGATGCTTCATCACACCACTCAAGTTGGCATTATTAAAAAATACTTGCCCGTGACAAAAAAAATGAAACATTTTAAAAATCCTGTCCCACACATCCTTCATCCCAGATACCTACAGATTTCCTAGGTAGGCATTATCAGATGGTTGCCTATGTGGTTGGATTATCTGTGGCTAAAATGGAACATTCTAGCCATAGTTTTCCTTTTACTACCTTTGAAAAACCCAAACAAACAGAAAACCCCACCACAATAAAGTCCATTCACACACACACTGCATTGGAGAAACACCTTTTAAAGAAAACAAACAAAAAACCCTACCACCACGCATTTCACCCTCAATGTCACATTAAGGGAAAAAATAAATAAACCAAATTCAAACTGTTCAAATTCACTTACTAGCCTGAAATTTCAGTAGGATTACTGCCTTTCATTAGGATAAAAAGAAAATTTACCTTCAACATTAGACTTCCAATAGGCTCTAACGATTGAAATCTTCAAAGTCAAGCTTATACAGCATTAAATGCAAGACCCTTCTATTTAAAAACACTAATTGCAGCTAACTGTTTCAACATAGCAGCATCTGGCTAATTATGACGTGAGTTTTTAACTAATAAATTCTTAATTATTAAACTCCAGTGTTCAATTTCCTTCACACAAATAAAACAACATCATATTATAGCAATTACAAACACTACAGACACACCAGTTACCAAAAAAATTGTATCGCAGAAATCCCTTTTAAAAAGCTCACCAGCTGCCACATTAAAGCGCAGAATATAATGCTTACATTACAACAATGTCTATAGAAGAAGTGTCCTTAAGAGCGATTACACACAGATGTACACAGCCTTTATCTGGCTACCAGCTATTTCACCTTGCTGGCTGTGCACGCGCAACACAGCAGTTCTGTTTGTGCCCATTACAACACTATCCGCCGATAATTTTCGTCTTTATTCTTTTCTCTCCAAATACACGCCTTTGAATTTAATATAACTGCACTGCTATCACCCAGCGTATTTATGTATGTGATGCTGAAAATATATTTAATCAAGGCAATATTACACACTGTAGCGGCTGAGCTCCTGAAGTTCCCTAGAGTATACATTCGGTTCAGGCTTTAATACCTGATGGGGACACCCCTCCCCTAAAAAAAAAAATAAAAATCAGAAATATAGCAGATCTGACAGAATATTTTACAATGGAGTTGCACAGTATATGCATTCAATCGCTCCATTTCCCAGAAGATTCATTACAGTTACATTAGAAAGTCAAATCAGGCAATTCTGCAGTCTGGTGAAAGCTAGCGTATGAAAGCAGGTTAATACAAAAGATTCATTTTAAATAGAGGACATTTAGGACTTTTAAAAGCAACATTATGATAAAAATTTCAGGGTGTTTGTTCTGGCTTCAGAGCATGCTTTTCAAGTCTTGTTTCAATGATGCTGCTGATTTTCTAAGGAAAGAGGGAGGGGATGTTAGATCTCCAAGGTTTGCCATCTTAATTACCCTCCTGCTTCCACGCGTCGCTAAGAATCACACTGCAGATACACCTCTGTACTCAACAGCCAGTGCAGAGTTGGTGTCAACTCTCAGCAGTAAAAATTCTAAATGCATTAGTTTGCATTTCCAGAGGCCGTGTATTGCACACTAACAAACCACTGGGGACTGCATTTTCGACAAAGGTATTAAGTACGAGATACAACCCATTTGAAGTTTTCTGCTTACTTTACAACACAAGTATTATATATAATTATTACCATTTATAACCTTGCCTCCATTTCAGCAAGTAGAAAGCAGACAGGGAATGTAATTACTTATTAAACTAATAATCTAACAATTGATAGACAGGATGGAAGAAAAAAATTTGTTCAAAGCAGTATTAAGAGTGCAAGCTTATCTGAATGAAGCCAACTAGTTTTAGAGTAATATAAACAAGACAGCGATAAACACACAAGCCATATATGCACACAGTTACAACACCAAAAAAAAAAACCCCACAGAATACAAAAAGTAGCTGTCAACAGTGCCAGTTTTGGCAGCGTTAAAGAACCTCCTGCACCCCTGCCTATGTATAATACAAAACTCAATGCACTCAAAACATCTGGCACATTATCGATGGTTATCGTGATAAATGAAATTTGACATTTCACAGGAACTCAGATATTCTACTTCTACCCCATACTTACAAAGTGGAAGACGTACATTTGTTTCTGATCTTAGATTTTATTTTATTTTTTTTTTAAAAAAACATGCATTGTGAGGATAACAGACTTCATGAAAACGCAGAAGGATGTATTTGGAATTCTCATTCCTAAACAATATTTAGGGCACATAAAAGAAATACTTGCACCCTCCATATAAGGGGGCATAGCTCTTGTTTTCTTTTTCTCTTGCTTACACACCAGTTTCAAGCCATTACATTTGTGTCACTGGAAGGCAGAAGGTACCTTAACACTGAACCATCAAACCGTCTCCATAAGAGTTCTGACCTTGTGACAAGACAGACCCATTCCTTTCTTATTTTCCTTTCAACCCATTTCACTTCCCCCCCCC
>NW_009649449.1:1636992-1659464 GCF_000708025.1 Charadrius vociferus | reverse complement strand
CCCCACTCGTCCCACCAGGTAACAGGCTTCTCAGGGGAAAAAAAAAAAAATTTATTCTAATCATTTCCCTCCCTGTGCCCTAGCTATTTAAGTAGTCACCTTTTTACCTTTTTTCCTTACTTTCCATATGTAGTATTATGGAAAACCTGGAAGTTAAGTCACCAAGACAGAAACTAAACCCAAGCTTTTACTCAAGTTTAATTCAAGAATACTGTTTACTGCTATCACTAGATAAATTTCTCAGTCAGGCATATAATGTTGTTTCTAACAACGTAGTTAAGCTTAGGGTTTTTTTATTATTTTTGCATTAATATTCACTGTGCTGTTTGCATGCATTTGATTAGGTCCGTTACATTCACTATCTCTTAAATTATTGTGAGACAAACTAGAGTCCCAGAAGTACTCGGAGCCCAGCATGTTTACCTGATATTGTCTGAATCTGAAGGGGGGGGCACAGAATCAAGACTCACAAGTTTCCATATCAGCCTCCAGTTGATCTTAATAGAAGCAAAATACAATCAACTATTACACTGGCCTACCAGAAGAAATTGAGCTGATATTCCTGGCCCCCATAGTGCCAAGGAATCAACTTGCACTGTGGATTACTAACATGGAGCTTCCAGTACAACCTAGGAAAATTAAATAGAAAGCATTTTCCACCTCCGATGGACTGGGTAAAGAAATTAAGCACCACAATCCACATTATTTTTTTTTTTTACCCTCTACTAAACCTGATGGTACTGAAAATCAAGATAATTTTCATAGCATTTTGTGCCATTTGAAGGGCAGAGATCACAAGCAGGAGCAATACTACAGGGTCATGCAACTCCTAAACAGAGATTAGAAAATAACTTACACCTCTGTTACAGCACAACTATAGCAAGCCACACGATGAGGCTTCATGCAGCCTTTTTACATGTCTGTGCGAGATAATGCCATATATATCAGGTATAAATATACCACAGCTGAACTAAGAACCGTATTTCCCTTTCATTTCTCACATCTTGACTCAAGGGCTGTACAAACATAGTTATTAAAATTAATGCAAACTATCATAACTCTGCCTTTTTTATTACTGGTAATATTCCTTCTAAAATATTAGTCTCCTTGGCTGAACCAGCATGTCTTTTTGAAAGTTGCCTTTGAAGATCAGAAACTCTTTAGCATAAAAAGTGAGACATGCGATCATGTTAATTTGACAAGGTAAAGGGGGGAAAAAAAAACATCACTTCAGCTTAGTATTTCTGAAACTCAAGCTATTCTTTCACTTTTTAAAAAAGCATTTTTCTTTCCCTGTTTCCTCTACAGTAGTTGAAGTGAGGATGTAACAAAGGCTTTTGGTACTCTGAGCATTTTAAAAACAAAACAAGAAAGTATCAAACTTGGCAAGTGACCTAAGTAAACACTTCCCACCTTAAACAAAATTAGTAGGTTAGAATAAATTGCTGAAGCAGGAACAACCCCAGCAATCCAGTGAGTACTCGTTTTTCCTTGTTTGCATAATAAATACTGCAGCTATATATATGTGTATATATACATATATGAAGGCAGCAAGAGCATGAGCACACATGTGATTTATAAACAAGAAATTCAAGCCAGAATTTCTCGCTCTTCCTTCCGAAGAGCCTAGCCAAAACACCATACTATCCAGAACTATTTTGTCAAAAGCAAAAACAGAACATCCACACATTTCATTTTTTTTTTGTACCAAAAAAAAAAAATCAAGAACTCCATGAGTTGGCAGAAGTATCAGTTTTCCAATATTGAAGTACAGTGTATGATAACACTTCATGTATGTGAATGTTACACTCCTGAATCATTTGTTACTCTTTCATCTGCTTTGCACCAGGAAAAACAGGTACTGCACTTGAAAGACTTTAGTCCATTTCTCACTACTCCCATATACCACTGTGTTCTTATTAAGCAGTCCATGTCACCATTACTGTTCCTAAATATTTATGAATACCTTTGCAGTCAGTAACAGGCTGTAGATTGAAAAGTTTAGTATGGTACCTCTGCGGTGTTGATCAGCACTTTGAGAATTGCAGACTTTTCAGAGTCATCCTGTGGGACAAACTAAATGCCAAAATTCAAGAATGAAAGAGATGCTGATATATAAACATATTTGTCTGAAGTTGTATTTTGCAGAGGTATTACCTTCAAAAGCAGAAGTTCTACCCCTGTACATATGTTCAGCTTTCTTCAGGACAGACATCCACATTTTACAGACATGCAAATCAACACACACGAACTCTGAAGTCACAAAATAAATACAGAAACAGAAATTCTGTGATGGCTATGACTGCCGACTCCCCAACACTTGTCCAAATACTGAATACTCAACTGTGACAAAAGGAACCATTTACAGAAGTGGCGACTAACCTCCTTTTCATAATTGCTCACTCAATTTTTAAAAGCATGTTCCTCTCCCTTACAGTTACAGAATTATTTCAAAAGCACGAACCCATTAAACATTTGCCTCGGTCTGCCCTCAACAATAGCCTCAAGAGATAAAAATTCTCATTCGTTTCAACAGAGGCCCTATTGATCCCGCTGTCACAGAATATGACTATTTTCTCCTCGTGCTGCTTCAGAACAGCACATTCTGTCATGGAGCTATACATACATTTATTTCCTTTCCCATCTCTTTACAGCAGCTTTGGTGCAGTGGTTTCTCACACCCCACCACCCTTTCCACCCCAGCAGACACCTTCCAGCAGCCAAGGTGCAGACAAGTTCACTCCACGCACACTGATACACAGGAGAGTTAATGCAAAAAAAAAAAAAAAAGAAGCAACAATGGGTGGTCTTTAGTCTGCGGGCACTCACATCCAAACTGGGGGGGAATACCAAAACTCTCCTCACTGCCATATGTACCACTTCACACTATCCGGTAAGAACATCCAAGAGTCTCGGAGCCAGCTGGAGGTGAACTACCCATCTTACAGAAGCCACCCACTGCATCACACAAATGCTTATGGTTCTCTAGAAAAAACAAGGTCAGCAGACCTACTACTGGCAATTCTGTAAATGTGAAAGTCCCCAGACATAATGCTTGGCTGTCACTGTAAAGCTGCCAAGTTTTATGAGAATTGGGGAGTATTGACTGCGTTCTGTCCCTTGAATGTCAATGATCTGATCCTTCAAGTTAAGTCAAGTGTGATTTCCATTTGGACTGACGCAGTCCGTCAGGTGATGGACTCAAGCCACACGCACAGAGGCTTAAGAGCAGCTGTTGAGGACAGCCAGTACTACTTCTCACACCTGGGTGTCACTGAAGGTGTCCTTTACTCAACCTCCAAACATCAATGATTGGGACTGTCTAGTCCCTACAAATCATTCAGGCATGTTGTTTCCCAGGAAGCCACAACATCCAAAAAAAAAAAAAAAATAGTTCTGTGAGTAACAAACTGAAGCACCTTTGACAGACTTTTGTCTCTTAGAGAGAAAGGGAGGTTGGTTTTAGGCAAGATCACAACCAAGTCTTTCCTTTTACCTCCACAGATACCTGTGAGGTGCCCTACACATTTATTTTTTTTCCTTAAAATCCTCTAAAAACAATCAAACTATAATCAACAGAAAAACCAGATGAGATCTTGAGTTTCTAGAAACAAGCTCACCATTACTCAAATGTTATGCTCCCCCCTTCATACCTCTCAAACGTAACCAGTTGGCCCAGTTATGAAGACATATGAAGACAAGCTGAACAACCAGATACACCTGTTTCCGCAGAAAACCAAACTACTGGCAAGATTGAAAACTGCACTCACCACTCTCTCTCTGCTCAGAATTAAAAAAAGTGACTACTCACTAAAAATAAGAGGCTTTATGTTTTTGGGTTCCACATCTCCCCAAATACTTCAAACGCCATCCCTGATTTAAGTTTTACTGCTCTATCATTTGATGGACTCAAGCTTACCACAGATGCTGAATGTCCAAACTAAGTGTTATCTTTCCACTTTGATTTCTGCCAATATTTAAAGTACTTTGCATTCTTTCTTATCAAGAAGAGATATTGCTTAATTTTTTTTTAAATGTGAAACACACATTGGACACTCAGTTTCTACTCTTGATAGTTTACCACCCTGTAGTATTTTGTCATCGTTCTGTATTACAAACTAACAAAAAACTAGGAAAGGGAAATTGCAGGCAGACAGATGGGGAAGGCTGCATCAAATTAAAACCAAAAGCAAGCTATGTGATAGGTACTTTTTGTACAAACTTCTTGCTGAAGAGCAAACAAACTAAGCAGAAAGATCAACAGCCACAATTCAGAAGAGATCTCCCTGCTGAGCGGTCTTTTCAGAGCTTGACATTGAAGAGCAAGAACTGTTACTAGTTTCTACAAAAATCAAGCAAGTTTTTAGAACTATGGGTTTATAGGGAAGCCACGGGGTATCGCTACAGATGGTTAAATCTGCATCCCACCTCATGTGCACATATAGATAAACCAGTACAAAACAAATACAAAAAATGTTTTCAGTATTGATCTAAATTTGGCCTCTAAAAGACTAACTATCCAACGGCAACTTGAGCAAACCCTACCATTAGTTAAGTTTCAGGTTCTCTCCCATATCTACTCTCCACAATGCAAGACGTGAAGCAAGCAGAACACAAGGAGAAGTACAAAGGGGGAAAATTTTCATGACAGAACCAATTTCTCACTCGCACTCGATTCAACGCTGTCAAGTTACAACAAGCTAAAACACACACAGAACGAGTGATCTTCCATGCATCTTAGAAACCTTGAACCTTTGACTATCCACTTAGAGATAAAGCTGCAAACGCACATACGCATGCATACAAGACCCAAACAATACATCAGAAGAGAAAGCACTCCACTTTCAGTCACATCAGCCAGTTTGCTATAGTATTTTCTTAAAAAAAAAAAAAAGGCAGGCAATACAACTCACAGAAATTTTTTAAAAAAAATCAGTTTGCTAATATTTGGGTCAGTATGGACCAGTCCTGAAACATTTTCCACTTATTTAATTTCTACTGCAATAAGGACTAAAGACCTAAGAATTTAGCAGACTAAGTATTTTATGGAGCTTACAGTTGGACCTAAAAACATTTTCAGTGATCCTCCAACTCCACTTTATTTATAGTGCTGCACAGTGCCACCTTTAACTCGCTAAAAAGAGATTGTTAAGTACTGTGAAATTTCAGCTGCTTTGATAATAAGGAAAGAGCATTTAGTGGATCCATTTCACAAAGACAAGTTAGCTTATAGGTATGAGATATTTGGGGATGGGCTAAGCTAATTCCAAGAGCTACATGAAGCTGCTCAGGCTCAGAAGCCAACATTGACAAAAATAAGAGCTCTTCATGACCTTGTTATTACTGTGAGACAGACTACCTGTACACCCTCCCATCAGAGCCAAATGATTTTCTGTAGTAGGCGGCTCACTGTCCTACTGAATTCAAATGTTTCCAGGCCTAGCAGAATATTCTGACAGCCTTATAAATCCCCTCTTAACCTCCCCACTTTCCTAATCCTCAGAAGCATAAGAACTTTCTCCCAGTATCCTCAACAGTTTCAGTGGTATAACTCACACTTGAGAGCTAACATATGGTTCAAACAAGCATCAGATTGTTGCATGGTTTTCATACCAGCCCTCATAATCCCTGGGTTCCTAACATCTGTCTTTCATTTGTGATATAATTACACATTTATTTTCCATTTTACTAGTTTCATTTCATATACTGTTTACTTGATCTTGGGTATGAATTTGCTGCAGCCAAGGGACATCATGGTCCTTCTTACCGATACGAACATGTTTCATTTGAGTTTACAGAGTTCTGCAGTTTTCTTGTTTCCATACAGATTCATCTAGGTATAGAAGGAAATTGCTCAGTTTTTTCCCAATAAACTATAAACATAAACTCTTAATACTACATAAAAATCTAGGGGAAAAAAATTACAGAAGCTTGACCAGTTCTTCTATAAAAACTTAAAAACAACTGCAAAACCTTTAAGAGTGTACTAGAAGGTAAGGGGGGAGAAAGATATCAATATTTAATCTGCTGCTAAAGATGTAGCATCAAAGCTGCATCAGGGTGGCATAATGTTGCAGGTGGTTCCATTTTCGTGTTCTTACATTAAGAAACCAGATTTTCCTTTTGCATTATGTATTAAATAGTACATACTTTAGAATCTCAGAAAATAATCTCTAAGCCTTCCTAAGACTTCATAATTGAAAAAATTGCATTTAGCATTTTACCAGCTAGACATGCATGAAATACTAAATTCAAAGAGCTAATATTAATTTCTTGATAGTCCCTTCTGATACATACCTGCTTCTCAAACATCGTACATCTGGAAGACAGAGTGATCAATGTAACTAACATGTCTAACTTAAAGCACGCTTGCATTCTTCATGTTTGAGCAAAGAAAGTTCAGATTTTCTATCCACACAAATTCCTTTACTGAGAAAATTGCCACCACGTGGGGACTAGCTATCATGTATATATTGCCTATCTGCAAGAACATTAAAAAACCCAAGTAGTTACGTTTCAAAACAGTGATGCATTCATCAGAAGTTCTGCAATAAGAATCTGGTTTTGCAGGTCGCTACAGACAGAAATTGTGTTTTCACAGTTCAAAGCAGAACACTAGGAATGGTCACTGCTTTATAAGCTTTCAAATTAAACTCTCACACATCTCACTCAATACATGACCTCCAACTACAGTCACATAACACAAAAAGTCTTTCCGTAAATTCAGTAAGCGAGGCACATGTTTACACTGACAACATAACGCAGCCATCATTACGGGGCAGAAGGAAAGCTGGATGAAGATAAATTGGACATATTGTTAACAGAACACACTTTTGGCAACCAAAGAGCAATTAAGATTAGAATTCTTAATCATCTCAACATCTCCAAATTTGAGATAAGTGTATTAGCATGTGGAAGAGCTGGTGGTAATGTCAAGTTTCGCAGTCATCATCAGTTTGAAACAGCGGGCTTAGCGTTAGCATTGCACAATGTTGGCGCAAGTCTGCTATGAGGCACTGACTCAAATCTATTCCTGTGCAGATAGATCTCTTTTCCCCCAGCCCACACAAATTCAAAGAACTACAAGGGAACTTCTTGTTAAAAATGGGAGGGGGAAATATTTTTTAGAAGACGACACACAGAGCAGAATAGTGCAACGCATTTCTGCAGCATTATAGAACACACCAGAAAATGGTTTTACTATATCCATTAACAAGTGACACTACACACGAAAATTCATCCCACAGATAACATTTCAAAATAAGTCACATTTCCACAGTATATCTGTGGATAATCAGACAATGTAAAAGTTTGCCGTATCATCTCCCCTATTTGTTTGCCCTTGTCGTAGCTAAAATACACACAACTGTAGCTAAAAGTTCTACAACCTGCCTGGCATCCATTATTAAAAGCTAAACAGATGTTTACTCAAACTGTAACGTCATTGTTTGCAAAGCATATAGGACCCTGTTTATACCCGCACAGAACGGATGCCATTTACTTATACTGCTCTAGGATGAATCGGGAAGCATAACAATGAAAGGCATTCACGCACAGCTAAACTCTCTAATGGATTTTGATAACAGCAGAGACACCCACTGTATTCTTCATTACTGCGGCAACGTATTTCACAGTTAATTCTAAACAGATCTAGACGCATACAATCATACCAAGCACTGTATTTCAATACATTATTTGTCTAAGCGCAGGATTCCTTCAACGCCTTTCCTATATTGACTAACTGACCAATACAGCAAGGATTTACAAGGCCACTATAATGGAAGCTATCTTCTGCAGAATCTGCTCATCAGTTCTTTATGCTCATTTGTGCCCTTCATGCTTTAAGTGGTTTTCTATTCTTTAATAAAATACTTCTCTGGTCACACTGTTAAGAGTATCATCACAAAGTAACAGTACACAAAAACACCAAAAAAACCTATTCTTCCGCTCAATATTTCTAAACAACTAAACATCACATTAGAAAAATAGTAATAAAAAAGACAATCACTCCAAAATACAGCTTGGTTTCATCAGCTAGTGTAGATTTTAAAATTCAGATGCTTGCATTTTACTTGTCTGCCATTACTGGCAAATAAAAGCTATGAACAAATGCTGCGTAGGCAACAAATAATTCTACTAACATGCCAACAATCACTTTAATCTCTTCCACTTAACAACTCATGAACCTTTTATGAACATAATCTTCTAGAAGGTAACTGGTAATACAAGATAATCCCAGTACAAGTTTAATTAAAAATACAAACTACATACAGCTCCATGCTTACCAACTCTTTCACGCTGAGAAAGCAAGAGTGGCTATTATTAATAGCTCTGTTAATCTGGCAAACTGAAGTGCACAGAAACAAGCTAAAGAAGCATTCAACAGACCATTTCGCACTGAAAAAATAGTACTCACAAATTATAACTTGCCTTAGCATAAGCATTAAAAAAAAAAACTATTTTAAATAGCTGAACTGAAGCACGCTTGCAGAGTTACGGATCCTACTCTTTTAAAGAAAATCCAGTACAAGATTATTCGTTGTTACAGGCTACAATGGAATTCATCTAAAACTACAAAAAATAAAAGCAATTTTCCCCTCAATAAACACAAGATTTGAGCTACTTGGCTGTCAGATGCAAGTCCACACAGGTTTCATTTGAGTTTTCAATGCCAAGAACCTTATTTGACTGGACATAAAATACATTTGCTATTTTTAAACGTAACTCATGTAATCATTTAACCAGAGCCCTGTAATTCAAACCGGGGAGCTCTTTTCACATTAAAAAATCTGATCAGAAGACAAGTCTTCACAGTTCTGCTTAAGTGTTGGCTTGTTTCCATAAACACATTTTGCCCTCCCAAGCTCCCCTAGTAATCATCACCACAGCTCTTTCCCCTTCTTCTAAGCCCAGTTAGAAATATTTCAAACTGCCTGGAAGTCTCCAAAAAGCTTTTTCTGCTTACCTTCACCATGGCTACTGTCCCATTCCTGTGGCAAGCAACAACTAGTCCAGCCAGGTCAACGCTGACCACTCCACAGACACTCACTAGGTTATGTGTGTATCCATCTCTGCTACTCCCATCACGAATAATGAAATCCAAAGTTTTACTCTACCATTTTATGTGGTGCTAACGATCAAATCTGTCACCAATACAGAAGTGGCATCTAACTGTATCCCAAACCTGAATCAATCTCTCCCCTCAAAGACTTCAGCTGTGTAATTCTCAACTTCATAGCTGTTCAAAGTCACAAAAGGAATTTTATTTAACGTATAAAAGTAAATATATCTATAATGAACTATCCTGATATACATAAAGTGATGTGTAGGTGAGTTGTGACACTCTTCTCATTGAGAAGCGCGTTCCCCAAACCAGTAAGCTTTTCATTTAGTCTCCTTTTGGATCAGACAATGCCATGATGAAAGGCACTGTATGGGCTCTTTTCACACTGAGGAAATAGCGAGAAATCCCATGTTGAAGGGGAAAAAAAAAAAAAAAAATGTGCACAAGCAAGCAAAATTAAACCTTGTAATCTAATGCAGATTTCTTTAAACATGTTTCAGCTATGACACTTCCCCGAGAACTAAATGCATAGCAAATATTTTTGCCTTCTAAAAGACAGCATCCAATTTTAGACACAGCTAAACAAGTTACCACTACAGAGAAACACGGGTTTCCTCAAGCTCAGGATCATCAAAAAAAGCAAGACTATTCAAAGCCTTTGTTTTTTCAGGAATATACTCAGCTAATCATAACAAACATAATTCAGATGGATATCCAGCTCCTAAAGGGATCAGGGAAGGGTCCTACTCCTCATAGGAAGTTCTTTCATGTTCTGAAACCAAGTCCTTTAGATGTTGCACTGTAATAGCACATATCAGCTCCCTCCTCTTAAACGATTTTATGTATTTCATTACCCAGTGCTACCCCCAAACCTCAGACTTTCTGCACACCCGTTATCTCTAAGCAGTTTCTCACTATCGTGAAAGCTCCCAATACAAGCTTCAGCAGTGATCAGTCCCTGTAGCAGCAGAGGTTTGTTTTGATACCAGTAGTTAAAAAAAAAAAAGAAAAAAAGAAATGTACTGTGCTATAGAGACAACACTTACAGTCTACCCTGACAGCCAATTTCTCTACAGTCCAAATTCATAGCTAATCAAGTCACTACAGCAAGCATATCGGCCACGTACCATGCTCTGCAAGTTCTTTCTGACAAACACTTAACATCTGCAGTCTTTTGAAACATAAGACATTTTTCCACAGCTACAGAAGTCAGATTGTGCCATGGATGACTGGCCCCTGAAGTCCTATTTCTGCAAGCGGGAACTGATGACCTGAGAACTGTTAACACCAAGGAACTAAGCAGGGAACAGTCTCAAAGGGATGTTTAAGTGATGCTACCCAAATAGGTTCTTCCCACATAAAAATCCACTGCTTTCAAAATTTAAAATGCTTTTTATCACTAAGGCATTTGCCTGAACTTAAACACCAAAGACAAGGGCTCTGCTGCTACAGTGAAGCAATACTTTTAAAATACCTTTTAAATCTGGTGTCTTTCTGTATTGTCATAGAGTGGAAAATGAACGAAGTGGATATTGTCTTCTTTTTCCCTCAAAAAAAAACCAAAAACAACTTAGAAGGGCAAAAAAAAAAATCACATTCAACAACTCGTGCATACTCATGCACATGCCTAAGTACTTTCAGAAAAGGAGAAAGAAACCCTCTTCCCCCAGATATGCTCTCTGGTAATTGTTTGTATGATTTCAAGTTTTATTTTAAAGTTTAAATAATATTTTGGTTTTACTTGTGACACAAGCTCACTACAGCCACCACCGCTTCTCCTAATCAGAGACCAGACAGAAAGGCTATACAAGCTCAAAAACACAGCCAGTCACACAGAGAATAGGCTTGGTTGGACTTCAGACAGAAACTTAGGATCACAGAAGGATTAGCTGGTTCTCTTCACTGCAAGTATTTCTCTCTTCTGCCTAATTTTCTTCTCTGGAGCCCTTCCTTCCTTCCTCTCACCTGGGGACAAGGGTGGAAAGCAAGCTAGAGAGAATACAAATTTTATTCTCCTTCATACACCCATGGAACCACAGACTGATTTTAAAGAGCCATATTTAAATGAGGCTCAAATTATGTTCCTACTACACCAGATTCTAATGAACATATTTTTATTAAAAGCGAACATGTACATAGGAAATAATCTTCTGGCTTTCCTTAGCTTACTAATGGGTGACACCAGCTCTTTCCAACCTGGAAGGCTCATTCAACATTTATATCTTCACCTTCGTACACCTGAAAGCAAAATCCCAATTTCATTCACTTTAAGGAGGTAGAGGGAACGTTGCTCAGAACGTATTTCCAGTATTGATTCAGAACTGTTCTCTGAATGAGCAAATAGTCAATTAGTAACAAGAGGGAGACTAAGTATAGGAGCTCTCCATTAGTAATACTTAGAGACATCCTGCTATTACAAAGCATCAGCTAAAAGGACAAATAAGTAAACCAAGGAGTAAGAAGTTACAGGAATTCCTACAAAGCTTATTTTAAAGGCAAGCTTGATTCAGGACGAGAATTGTAGCATAAAACAGTTCCAAGAACCATGGAAAATGGCAATCTAGAAATTTATTCTAAAACTTTAAGAAGAAAATTTAACAGACCTCAAGCTTGTCAGCTAACAGAACAGGCATTTAAAAAACAGTAAGAATAATTTCCATTCAATACTGAAGAACTAGATATTTTCTACAGCTACTGTTATCAGAAAATCCTTAACTACTTTGATACAGACGAGTAATACCGTGATACATCAAGACACAAAATAGCAAATGCAAAGATACAACAGAAAGTTGCGATCAGAGTTAGACTTTGAAGTAAAAGAAGAGTAGCCATGGCTTAAATTAAAAGATACAGTGAGAAAGTGTTGATCTATAGCCACCTGGAACACAGCTCACTGGTGCCCTGATACAAATATACCACCTCACACATATGAATCTCCAGACATCACTATAGGAATAAATAAAAAAACCCACACACACCACCAAAACATCCATACTTTTAAAGCCCACCTTACCTCACTGTTATGTTCTGAAAGAAAAAAAAAAAAAAAAAAAAAAAAACAAAAAAACAAAAAACCAGTAACATGGTAAAATAGCAAAAACTTGATTCCTCACTGGGGGAGGAGGTTCAAGTAACCACAATAAACAGAAAAGAGAGCGGCTCAAATGATATTTTTGACATGTAGTCATTTCTTAACCAGCAGAACAACAGGTTCCTCAGAGTTTACTTATTGTTCCTATAACCCACTGTTGAGCACAAACTGCCATTAAAAAAAAAAAAAAAACCAACCAAACCACCACATACTTGATCATTATTTTGTAGCTTGCTGGTCCTCTATACCAAACAGTAACATACCATAGAAACAAAGCAAAAGGTTTGCCACAGCACAGATTTTCATGGTTCTGAGCTGTCAAGTCGAGTTCTCTCTGTATTTGGGGGTGGCCAAGCTGCTAAGCTTCGCAGGATTTTTTTGCATTGCTTTTAAAGCATTAACATGACCCTTTATCATCTTCAGGAATTAAATGTATGACCTAATTAAATCCCAAAGATATTTTAATACAGGAAACATGTTTAATTTTAACTGAATGTTATAAACAAGAGGCCTCGTTGATCAATAATCCCTCCCAGCCTTTCTTTCTGTTCAGGAATATCTAACATGCATTAGGGCCTCAGAAAAGTCCCAGCAAGGAAAAGTGTGAATATAACTTATCAGGACTCAGAAGACTTCACTAAACATCCGCAAAAGTAATTACTTTCCACATCTTGCTAAACTTGTACTTTGGGACAAAAGCTATGGAAGTAGTTATTTGATGAATAATTAGCGCAGGGAAGAGAACAGGGCTCTCATTAACTGAAGCAAGCCTGCACAGAGAGAAGTGTCATACAATGAGAATACAAGTGGAGCCAGTTTCATTTTTCATATATTACAGACATGGAAAGAGAAGCATGCAGTTAGACAATACAATTCAACAATAAAAGACTAAGTCTATTCAACATGAAGAGAGGCAGGAAATAGGAATCAAATGACTTTTTCCAACCAGACGAACGAGCAGATACGCTGTTTACAGAACTGCACGTAACAAAGCCAGCCACGGAAGGTAAGCTGTGACAGTGACTGAGCCTCAAGGAAAAAGAACGCTCACATTAGTCACCAAAAAAGAACAGCAGCAGGTAGAATCCCAAAGTCTACAGTACAGAAATTGGCATAATTATGGGGGGAAAAAAATACAAGCAGAGGTACAAAATAAATATGTCACAAACCACATACATTTCTACTTACCTGCTAAAGGACATTTGACATATAGCAAGATGTCACTGACAATTCTAGCACCTCCCTACAAATTAGTACAGTAAGTACAATACAATTGTACAGTTAGTACAATAAAAAAAATTAAGACTACTAGACTGTGTGCACCGCACACCTATTTCACCTATTGCACTCCTACAATATCTCAAAACTCTGATAAAGACATTCAAACAGCAACCAGGATTGTTTCAGCAGGTCAGAAGAGAACTTGGATTCTGCCTAAGTTCTCTCTCAAGAACACATTGTAACAGTCAGCTTGGCCCTTTTCTAATACAAATATTATTCAGACTTTCATCCAGAAGCTTGTATTGCAACCTCCCCCCAACACCAAGAGACTACTTATAAACAGAAAAGCCCTAAATCCATACTCCCTTTATTCAAACATTAGGCTGTTTTATTTCCATCTCTGCCTTAGGAGAACTACTTCCATTACCACACTCCATCCGGGTTTCTTCACAATCACCTTCATCAAATTATCCATGTTTGCCCCTTTTCACTCAGTTCCTTTGATTTAAAGTTTAACCTCTGAACCAATACCCTACTCTAGCTTTGGCCAGCCAATACAAGAGCAGCCTTCAACAGTTTTTCTACTGTCATCATCTGAAAGCCTTCCATAGCTTCTGCCCTGAGTTCAGTTGAATTAAGCAGCAGGGAATATAAAATTTACCATGGAAACTGAGTCACAGAAAACACTGAACAAGAAAAGGGGAGGAGGTTTCCCTGATTAATTACAGATACACAGGGAAAATCACAGTAAGTTCTCAAAAAATAATATAAAATGGGTTTTACTCCACTAAAAACATGCCCATTTTGATTTTGTTCCCAGTAACATCAAATAAACTTGTGTGTGATAACAATAAACCTATAGTTTAAGTCCTACAAATAAAACACATTAGAAACCAAATGCACAGCTCAAACCAGTCTTAATGTAAGCTGGTTTATTTCCTGATGGCTCTTGCTAGCTGGGCATTTGACTCTCAGAAATCTTTAAATGTATAGATAGCTTTAAGTTCATTCTATTACTGGGTAAAGATTCTCATCTTAGGGGTTCGTGTTATAAGGCAAGTAGCATAATTCAGTGGTTTAAGGAGCGGTCAGAGGCAGGTCTATTAAGTTTTGTGAAAGTGAATGGCCTTGGAGACATAAATTACATTTCCTGCTTCTCACTCCCAGTTTGTAAAAATGAGGATTAAGTGTTTAAGTCTCCTGCACCGACCTCATTGGAAGATCTCTAATGGAGACATTGCATTCCTTTTTATGCAAGGTGTACCATTCTGGCACAGAGATATCAGGTACCGGAAGAACACACAACTATTATTAAATCAGGTGTGTTTTCCTCACCTAAACAACCTGTGGTCTTTCCCATTTTTAAATTTACCAAGAACAAGGAGCAAGGCAAAGCTTTCTTTGCAGAATTTTGTCAGATACTGGGCTTTCACCAGGTAAAATTTAAGTAACCTCACCAATATAAGTTCATACTTTTATTTCAATACTTTGAAGTTTCTTTCACACTTTAAAGTTCATACTTCAGTTGTAGATCATACTGTGATGCGATCGCAGTGATGCTGATGCACCTGAACAAGAGGTGAAGTACTTGCATTGAAAGTATTGCAGACAGAGGGGATAGCAAAACAAGTTAAGGAATTATAAAGGAACAGATGTACAATTACAAGAGACAGGTTGTTTTTGTGGGCAAGGAAAACTTCCAAAGAACAGATGAGTACCACTATTTAAAAAAAAAAAAAAAAAAAAAAAATCAAACAACCAACCCACACGCACACACACACACAGTGGAAGTTTAAGAGAAAAGCAGGTCCCTTCAAGTTTCCCAAGCTCAGAGAGACTCTTCAATTACAGGTACAGGAAAAAGCATTTGATGTGTGTGTCCACACTATCACCATGAAGCATTTGCCCTGAAGGACCTTCCCACATGCCAAGTGCTCTTTCTTAATTCAAAGCAAATCTGATTGCCTGGGCACCATGATTTTTTTACTGGGTATAATTTCTTGGAGAAATACAACCCTTAAAGCACTTAAAATTCTGTGATGTACCATCACTTTCTTCTTTCATATTCATGACACTTTTCATGTTAACATGCATGAATGGATGAGGCCTCCTAAATCAAGGAGAAGATGGAGGCATTTCAGCATCAACACCATGTATTCTAGTCCCTTGTGGTTGTTGGTATCAGCAGGCTAATGTCATACACACACTTGTTTAAGAAGATTCATAATCCTTAAACACATATATTTAACAACTTTGATATTTAGCACAAAGCTTCTGATCCCCTAACATCCTATAATACATAGTTAATTACTAACTGAACTTGCCATTTTTCTTTAAACTGCTTGCCAAAACAGTAGGCTTTGACAGAAAGCATCAGTATCTGTTTTAATTCTCTATTCCAGCATACCAACACACTCAAGTCTAGATCATCCTGCTTTACACAACAATGCAGCCACCTAATTATCGTAAGCACTCAGGTTTAAAACAATGTATGGTCTTATGAGCTGCCTCTAGACAGTAGTGATTTCAGCAGCAGTACAGGAAAGACCTATCTCTGGTATCAAAAGTCTGACTCAGTGCCTTTAGCTGCAACGCCACACTAGAAGTCTACTATGCACTACACATTTTAGCTCTCCCACAGTCTGTACATGCTTTGCATTGTTTCTCACTTAAAGGAAACTTAAGACCTCTCTTCACTACAGCTTCTATTCCCAACAGCAAAAATATCTTTTGTTAAAATTTTTAAAGATATGAGCTAAAACAAGACAATTTGTCAGTTTATGTAATACATGGGTGGTTATGGAATGAGTAGTACTGCACAGACTGCTGATTCCAGGTATAAACACACAGATGAGGTCCCATGAGTCACAGCCGCTCTGTGCTAAGCGCCCAGAGCCATTTACTAAAGGCTAGAGGTAAACAGGGCTGCTTGAAGTTACCTTCCTTCTGAAAAAGGAAATCAGCATCTCACATATGCTGTCACTGAGAATGAACGCTTGCTGTATATGTAACATTCAATAAGTTACAACTTATCCTACGCTAACTCATTAATGCACCCCTACCTCGTGTTAGGCTCAACTATGGGTATAGGTTATGTTCACAATGATGCACATGATCAACAAACCTGCGCAAGATTCCCCCATCCACTCCTCTACGCACATTCAGCCTACTATAATTCCTGAAATCTGACTGTAAGATGAAGAGTTTAATATACAATATCTGCCTAAGAATTTAATACATACCACTTGCAAGATATCCAAGATCAAATGAGATCCATCATTTTTTTAGTCCCCTAAAATGAATGAGGCTTACTCCAGATAAGGATCCATTTGTTGGAGAATGGGTATAAACACACACACACACACCCCCACCCAAAAGTCCTGTAAAACCAAACAAAAGCGTGGTTTTCTGAAATTTTAACAGTGTTTTCTCACTAACAAGAAACTCAGTTCCTTAATGGTTTTATTCATTTTCAGCATAATGTATAACAAGAATGTTCCCTCTATGTATTTAAGCCTGCTCCCAGACCAGCTGGTCACTAAGAACGCTTCCAAACACCTGCAAAAAAAAGAAGATGATCTGCAGGAAGATGGGCCAAATGCCCAAGAACTTGTCTGTTTCCACCCCAAAAGAGTTTGTCATATCAAAATACGAACATAAAGGAGAAACTGCTCATCACGCAGACAGAAATATTTATTATCACTAGACCACAGAACTTCCTTTCTCTTTCTTTAACCTGGTTTCTCAGAGAAAATAAACTTCCCTGATTCACCTCACTTTCCCCTCCCCATTTCCCTTATTCTCTCATTTCATGCCAGTAACTTCTGGTGCGTAATGAACTTCCAAGCAGCCTGCCACAACAGTCATCTCAACAATAACCAGCATTCCTGAAAGTTTTGTGCGAACCCGCAGATGGATCAGAAAAAAACTCTCTAATTAATTACATCCCCACTAAGGCATGGCCAGACAGAAACCAGCATTTTAAGTTTTGCTTGGCAGCAGCTAGTCCATAGGCACATCCACACCACTTGCCCATTCACGTGTTTTGAAGGACAGGGCGGGGGGGGGGGAAGAGAAAGGAACTGGCATCAGGGATGGAGGGGGCAAGCTTCAGGACTTACAAGGTCTTGTCGCCTCAGAAGAACTACCAGAACATAAGCTTCATTAGTACTGCTGGTCATGAAAATAAATTTACACCGCAACGTTCATTGCACACACTAGAAAAGATCACATAACATCCACCATTCTAAAACAGATACCCTGCTACACATTTGAAACAGGCTAAAATTGACTCTCAGTATCAGGGATTGATAATACCATGAGAATAATTTTATTTTTTTTAATATACACAAGTAGATCAAACACATTGATGAATTAAGACCTCAAAATTAATGAGCCCTCATTTTCTTCCACTTACCTTGAATCTTAACACACTGAACTAGCCTCTCATTCGTGTTCTGTACAAAGAACAAAAGACAACCTACATGTTCAAAGAATTACCCGTTTTTAATAACTCAATCATAAAAAATTACTTTTTAACCTATCAAATTTATGCAATACCTAAACTGATCTACATTTTCAGAGATGTGCTTTTAACAGAATTAAGATGCCAAATACAAATGCAACCCTTTAAGCCTGGAATTCAGAGAAACACCTCCAGCTCCAATACAGTGCATTTCATGCACACATTTCTAAGAATTTCCCCAAAAAAAGGCCATCATTATCCCCATTACGCATAGAGGGAAAACTGATGTTTATATCCAGACTAGTTTCACTTTTCTCTAGGTCAAGGTACTACTCTGGATGCTCAGTGAACTAAACAGTCATTTGTATTGAAATAAACAAACAAAAAACCCCAAAATCAAAACAAACACCACCTATTAAGACAGGAATAGTCAGCTAATATTTGGATCTTTTGGGGTTTTTTTCAGTCACAGCAATTCCTTGCCCCAGTAGACTTATAAATAAAAAGGAGCCAGCACAGTATTCATATCTTGTTTGCTCCTTTGTTCATACATCAGCCTCTCTGAAAAGAGCAGTTGGGCACAGCTACCAACATTATAAAAGCTTGTGTAAAATGCTGCTGGCAAACCAACATAAAGAGCACAATACTGCGTTGTTGATCCTGCTCCCTAACACCTCCTATCACTCCAAGAATTGGCTAGATTTTTTTTTTTTTCCTAGCAACTTGCTGGAAACGCCATTTCCAAACTGCATCTAATCACCCTCCCCTCCTTCCGATACCTTCCACACCACCAATGCCAATCTCACGTGCCTTCCGATCTCCCTATTCCAATAAACCAACTGAACATCAGTGGAGTACAAGCTTCATTTCAAGCAGCTTCTAAAAAGCACACTAAATAAACAGGTCTCCAATCAAGAGGGGTTTTGTTCTGTTCTGGTTCCAAGATAGGTCTTTTTTTTTTTTTAATAAATATGCTGTATTTTAAGCCTATTGATTTAAATTTAAGCTCTGCGCTAAAGTCAGATACTATGCATCCCTTTAAGTCAAGCAGGATGATTTGTTTAGACTTCATGCAACTGAAACAACTGCAATATATTTCCATAGCAAAACCAGAGTGAAAAATAGCTGAATCTTAAAAATAGTTAGTCTAACCAGGATACCATCCCCCTCAAAAAAACCCACCAAAACAAACCACGTACCTTAGAAAGTTAGAGTTGGTTGTCTTTTTTTTTTTTAATGGTTAACTCCAACCCTGACAAACCCTTTTAAATTTGAGTCGCTCACTCATCTCATTTCAGAATCCCATAATAACTAATTGTTTTCCAATTGTCATTATTTTTCAAACTAGAAATTAACTACAGTTTGAATACTGTATTCATATGCCAACAACACAGAGCGTAACATGTTACTGAAGCTTACAGTGTCCTTAAATATGGCACGTAATGAAATCAAAGCTACCCTCAGGCAATCTTAATGTACAAACAGCTCTGCTGAGAGGATAACACAGGTTCTGCTGTGCCATTACACCACCAGTAACACACACTTGCAAATTTCTATATGCTCATAGCACGCTTTTTTCCTCCCACTCCCAAAAGTGAAATAACATCTTTATGGGCAAAACAACTACCCAGTACGGGTAGAACAGAGAGATGCATTTTGTAGCTATGATAGTAAACTAACAAATAGTGCATTATTAAAAAAAGTCAATTATTAAACCGCTACATTAGAATGCCATTTTTCTCACCTAAGCTATAATCAGCATTAACAATTACACACACCATATCTCTTCACATGCGTGAATGTTGTTGGTTATTAGCCTTTTGCTGCGGCAGCTGCAGCCACAATTCCACAGGATGGACTTCTGCATGCACACAAACCCCCCACTAAGGTAAAACAAACCCTTGGACCTGAAGAAACCACTACTTGTTAATCCAGCTACATAATTACTGTTTAAGGCAGGTCTGTCTCTTCCAGGTCCACTTACCTTTTCTGCCCAAGAAATGCTTCCCATTTTGCATGGGGATACCAAAAGCTTTGTCCAGACAGAGAGTTGTCCCTCTGTCTGTCACTTCATAGCTCAAATTCACACGCCATAGGAATCAAAGCCACAGAGAGGCAGCGTAAGTATTTCACTGTACCTCTCTGTGAACTCAAATCATAACATTCATGCAGAGAATAGCCTACAATAACGTTAAAATTATCACTAGCCACACCTAAGCTATTCAAGCAGTAGAAAAATACAAACAGAAAAAAATTGTCCTCAATCCAGAGGCAATCACCACATTTTATTCAGTAAGGAAACTGAAGTCATTTAGCCCAATTATACACTGAAGTCAGTTAAAGGGTCAAAATCAAAACTTAGAGGCCTCAATTCAACTATGACAGATCCCTCGGAAAGCAGGCAGCAGGGACTAGCACACTGGGCTCTCTTCCCAAACACCCACATGCTTTTTTACCCCCTTCTGCATACCTCAATATCACCAGCTAGTTGCAGTGCTCACTGAGCTAACTGAGATTTTACCGTACCTCAATAACCCAAAAGCTCAAGCCCTTGTGCAGCAGTCGCTCTTTCACAGCTTCAGCACACACTATAGCAGTAGCCCTGCGAGGAGCAGGGAGTCGGACTCGACGATCCTTATGGGTCCCTTCCAGCTCCAGATATGCTGATTCTGCAATTGTTTTGGGGGTTTTGTTTTGGTTTGTGGTTTTTTGTTGTTGTGGGGTTAGGGATTTTTTGGGGTTTTTTTGGTTGATTTTTTTTTTGTTTGTTTTGGGTTTTTTTTTTTAAACAGATGCCACTGTAAAAACAGAAACATTAAATAATCATGAAGAAAGGAAACCATGTATACACTGAAATCCACCTCTGCACACTTCCTTTTACTTTTGTCATCCCAATGCATTTATCTGAGGTATTCTGCCTTGGCAGCAGTTTTCCTTGCACACGTGCCTCCAGACCAAACATCCCAAAGCTAATACACAATTCTGAAGTGGAGCAATTTTTATTTCAAGCCAGCTGGGGGTTTCATTTGGGGGGAGAAGGTAGAACATGAAAGAAAGTTGAGAGGGGTTCAAAATAGTGTACTTCCGAGTCTCACCTCATGTGCTCCCTCTCTCTTCCTATATTCACTTGCAGACAGAGAAAGAAGCAGAGCCAGCGCTGGGAGGGGAGGAGGAAAGAACATACAGAATGTTTTGGCGCCCTTTAGCTTCTAATTTACTATTTTGCTTTTTTGCAAGGTTACCAAAAGGCCATCCTGGGGAAGGAGGAAAGAGGTAGAAAATGCTTCCCATTCTCCATCTTTCACTTCTCAAAAGAAAAAGATACCGTGTTTGAGCGAAAACACGGTCCCAAACACAGCAGAGTGTACGGCAAAGAACAATGAGCTCCCAAGGCTGGGCATTGTGTGCATCTACCTCCTCCTCTTCCCTCCAGACCTCATCAGCCGACAAGACAAATCTCTAAAATCGCTACTCATCCAAACCAGGCCACTGAAATCAACCCCAGTTCATAGTTTATGGTACAAACTCAAGGAGTAAAACCAAGATAAGATGTATTTACCAGAAGTGCTTTTATTATTACAGAAACGCTTCCACCCCTCTTAACCACCATGGATTTCTCAATTCCAAGGGAGCAGTGTACAAAAACCCAAAACGTTCGCCCGGTAATACCAGAACTACAAAAAAATATTATACACTGCACATTAATGGGACATTTGACACGCGCCTTTTGCAACCAACAACTACTGCTTTTGACACAGTGTTCATTTTTATCTGGTTAAAATCCATATTTAAGAACAGGCATACTATTCCATTTAAGTCACTTCACATTTGTTCTGAGAAAGCATCTTTACCAAATTGTAACAGTAAGAACTTGTGGCTGAGGGTCCTCATTTCGGTTACCTTGGTGCACAAGGAAAATAGTATCTTTGATTTCAATAAATGGTCAATGCAACTCAGGAGTAAACAGACATCAGACAGTGCCTGCTGGCTGCATAAAAACGTTCTGAGCTTCTAATCTGCAAGAACATTACTGCTTCGAGGAAAAACTCAGCATAAGAAGTCAGTAAATCAAAATAACTGCAACCAGCGTGTAAAAATAAATCTAAGGAAAAAGACACTTCAACAATGAATCACGTTGTTTTCTTCCCAGCAATTTCTTGAACAGCCAGTTTCTGCAATGAAGCCTCTAATGTTGTCTACCTCCTACTACTTTTCTGATTCTGGTCATCTTCTTTCCACACTTCAGAAAGGGAAATCGGAGGGGAAGAAAGAAAAAACCCACCCCCTTCCTATGCTACTGATAATGTTATGATTAAATTCATTTGCATAAAATCTTCGTTTCACCATGCCATACCTTACCACGCATGAAAATAAGTGCATCTTTCAAACACCCGAGTCAATTTCCTCTGTGTGTCCATTTCAGTTAAATATTTCCCACTCTCCCGTTGATTTAAAAGGTTAGCAAGTTAAACCTTCCTCCGAGAGCCCTTCCTCTGCTGCCCAGCACACAGACACGACACCCCCGCCGCGGAGAAAACCCCAAACACACATACACAGACACACACCAGCCCGACCCCGCGCTCGCACCCCCGGGGCCGGAGCGGGCCCAGGTCTGGACACCGACTCCCCCC
>NW_009649449.1:1604604-1635902 GCF_000708025.1 Charadrius vociferus | reverse complement strand
AGGAGCCTGGCGCCAAGGCGGAGCAGCCCTGGCGTTGTGCTGCTTGGTTGGTACGTGGCCTGGTGCCCTTCCACCGGGGCTCTGCTGTGGAACGTGTTCAATGTGGCTTTGGTCTGCAAGTGTTTCTTCTGAGTTGTCTTGTTCTCATGAATAAATAGAATCATAGAATGGTGAGAATTGGAAGGTTGAAATACCATCCTGTTCCACCCCCCTGCCCTGGGCAGGGACACCTCCCACCAGCCCAGGTTGCTCCAAGCCCCGTCCAACCTGGCCTTGAACACCTCCAGGGATGGGGCAGCCACAGCTTCTCGGGGCAACCTGCGCCAGGGGCTCACCACCTGCACAGGAGAGAATTTCTTCACAATATCTTACCTAAATCTCCTCTCTTTCAGTTTAAAACCATCACCTCTTGTCCTATCACTACACTCCCTGATCAAGAGTCCCTCCCCAGCTCTCCTGGAGCCCCTTTAGGCACTGGAAGGGGCTCTAAGGTCTCCCGGAGCCTTCTCTTCTCCAGGCTGAACCCCCTCAACTCTCCCAGCCTGTCCTCCCAGCAGAGGGGCTCCAGCCCTCTCATCTTCATGGCCTCCTCTGTCCCCACTCCAACAGGTCCATGTCCTTCTGTTGGTGGCCCCAGAGCTGGATGCAGTACCGCAGGGGGGGTCTCCCCAGAGCAGAGGGGCAGAATTAAAGAGTTACCAGCGTTATGAGTAAATGTTTGAAGTGTCTTCAGTCGGAGACAAGGTACAAAATTTTATGACTGTGTCAGAAGCTTTTGGCTGCACTGTGGCTCCAAGTCAATCAAGCCTTTTAGGTCCACACTCCATATTAGTCACATTAAGCCACCATTGCTGGTCTTGCACAGAAAGTTAAGATTACGCATAAGTGCATTTCTAGACAAAAAGCTGAATGCTGCTTTTTATTGCTCTGTGCGGTGAGGAACTTGTCACAACAGCAGAATTCCAAATTACTGAGTAGCAATTAATAAAATAGTTGGTCACTTAGGAAGTATTTAAGCTGCTTCATCTCTGAGCTATCACATAGTTAGAAAAGATAGCATGAAGGTACCAGTACCGAAAACAGAGCAAACTTGTTATTTAAGATTAACCTCCCCTTTCATCCGCAGAACGCAGGCCAGCAAAATAAATCACATGGCTGTAAAGAAAGTCACACAGTCTTCCTGGGGATCAGAGAAATTTCATGTGGAATTATATCTTCTTTTTGAAAAAGCACTAGGATATGTCAGGACAGATTTTGCCCTCAATTACACTTGTGTAACCCCAACTGTTTGCTGTCTCTGTAAACTGTCTTCATGGCTGATTCTTGTAGCATCACAGGAGATAAGTTGGAGGCTGTTAACATTATTGCCTTTAGCAGAGGAAAGTGGGAACTGTTTTCACTGAAGAGAAAGGCACACAGAATATTTGAGGTCTGTACATCAGAAGAATTTAGTTCTTTGCTCTGACCATACAGGAGAAATTTATCCCTAGCATAACTTCAGGGACATTACCACCAGAGGTTGAGACACAGAGTTGATTGTGTTCTAATAACTAATTTAGATAAGCGTCTAAAAATGCACATCAGTTAAATGTCTGACACAGACATTTTGGAGGCTACACTTAAGCTGTCCTTGACAGAGTCTGATTCCATCTCTCCTATTTTCTCTGCTAATTACAATTTCATGTTCCTTGCTCTCTGGATGTGTGCATTAAGAACTGTATGAATTGCCACAATGGCGAGCTTGCCTTCAGCTTTCTCCAGTCGCCACCTCGGTGATGGGAAAATTCTCCACAGCAGCCTCCCTCCCTCCCTCTCCCTCTTTCTCTCTCTCTCTCTCTCTTTCCTCTTCTACTAACTTCCTGGTGATCACATCACCACACGAGGCTTAGAAGTATTTACTCACAACATTTTGATGTCATGTTTTGTTGTTAATCAAAAATAAGCATGTTTGGGGGGAATTTCCTCCTAGATTGTATAACTAACATCTGTGCATCCCCTGAAATTCACAGAAGTTGAACTGCAGAAGTAGGTGATTATTCACAGCCGGTTATAGCAGGCATACCCACATCCTCATACCATGAACAAGTGATCCAATTATAAGTTTGCTTAACAGAGGATTGTTGCAGGAATAGCGCTTGAAGCTGCTATTTTTTTCTTTTTTCTTTTTTTTTTTTTTTGCAAAGATGCAGCCCTTCCTGCAGACAATAATAAACAAAGCCACAGAGCTTGTCCTGTAATCTTCCACCAGCTAAAGCAGTACAAGGTTTAGTCAACACAAGGAAGATCAAGGAAGGTGCAAATGCTGCAGAGAGAGATTATTCCTTCTCTATCTGGTGACTGCGGATTTTCACGCTTCCCATCCCTGCGGAGAGAGATTGATGGTGAAATGACTGGGCATGTTCTACATCTAAAATATTTTATGTACATATAGATTGTCTATATGAGATACTAGCAGGTCTCTAACAAGGCAGTTTCTGACATCTTCGCAATGTTTCATGTGTCTATCCCCCAGCGCTCCTGGGAGGTATAAAATTCCTGATGCACAGAAAGGCTAATTGGCCAAATCCATGAAGAGAGTTAAATTCCAACGTGCCACATAAGGTATCTACTCACAAAATGTTAATCCTCAAAATCCTGTTCCTTAACCCTGGATATTTCTAAAGATCTGAAGCAGCAACGTTTCTGCTATCTAAGTATTCTGGATGTGAAACACTGCCACTGCTGTCAACTGGAAATGCCTCTGTCTTGGCCGCAAGCAGGGTCACACCAGAGTCCCATCAGTATTCCCAAACCCGCTGGCAGGGCTGCCAGGGTGTCCATCACGGAGCTCATTTAGCCAAGAACATGCTTTTAAGTGCTCCAGGAGTCTTGTTGAAGGCTACGATGTGCTTTTTAGGTTAGCAGAAAACACACAGTGTTGCTCCTGCCTCACCTGCTGCTTTCCCATCTTCCAGGCGCCCACAGACCTCCTGTCCCACGTTGTTCCACCAGCTCCTGGCAGGGCCTCCCAGCTACAGAGCTCTGTTCTGCGGTCATGCATCGACTGAGACAAAAAACACAGCAGAAACTTCAAATGCTTAGTATTATTGTTCTTATGTTATGGAAAAATTATACTGTGTTTTGTCTGTTATCATTCCATCTTCTTCATTACAAAAAAAAAAAAAAAAAAAACAACAACAAAAAAAAACCAGTGGCAAAATAGCACTTAGTGAATGGACAGAAAGCAGGCACTGATGCAAAAGGAAAATCTCTTTCAGACAAAATAGGTCATCAATGAGTGAAGAGTTAAAATGTTTCATGACAACTTTGCTGCCAAATCCAGATAACGCTTATGTGGGTAAAGTATCTGTGGAGCATCCAGCAAACCTTAGAAACACTCTTGAAGGGAATAAATACATTTGCATAATAATGACACAGAGCATTTCTGGATTTATTAGTGTGAATTCTGTTAGAATTCTTACCCTGGGTAAAGGAGGATTCCGCAGACAACTTTTGACTCTTTTTGGGTGCTGATCTGTTTCCTGCACACAAACAAAACTTTTCTAACAGTTCCCTTTTGCTGCAAAGTTTACTGTCAGTGTATTACAGAGACCATGAATGTATCCGTTCAGTCCGTAGCCATGGAGGTCTATTACACGGACAACGGACTTAGTTCTGGTCTAAATTGTGTTTTCTTTGCAGTTTTAGATAATATTTCTTTCTTTCTCCCTGTGTTAGCCCTTGCATCTATTATATCTGACATCTATATGTTAGTGTATGCGGTACATTTAACTTTTTAAAATTATCTCTTTAAATATGTGTTTTAACATGGCTCTTTTTTTTTTAATAACTGTCACTTTGCCAAATGAATGAAACAAAAATCTGTGAGGAAAAATCTAACTAGGAACTATAAAGTCAAAACATACCACTACTGAGAATTCTGTGAACACTATTTCAACCCAACTAGTTAAAATAAGGGAGAGAGATTTTTTTTTTTTTTTTTTGATCCTGCAGTCATGAAATTACAAACCAGTCCTTGACCATGACAGATGAGTCAGGTTCTAACCTCAGCAATGCAGTAAAAACTCAGCTCTAATGAAACAGGCAAATGTCAATACAGCGATTAGCTTGGAAGATAATATTCCGAGAGGCTTTTACAGATGACCTAACTCCACTCACAAAAAAGGATTAGATTCTCTCTTTCACTTTGGAATATCTGAATACCAGCCCTTAAGCTGAAAACTGTTTGCTTTGGGGGTTTTTCTGTTTTGTTTAATTTACTGTAGAAATCTCAGGAATTTAAAATCTCATTTTCACACATATTGCTAGAGAATTTTTTGGAAGTCTCATACCACTTGGAAGACAACGCACCGGATGGTCACGAACCCCTCCTAGACACAGCTATATCTGCTTCAAACTGGCTGTATGGGTTGCAATGAAAGCAAAAGTAACGTAAATGAGACTTAACTCAGTTTGAACATATCCACGCACATTCAAGTGCACACAAAATTACAGTGGCTCAACAGAATCTGTTAAAAGGAATCACGTTATTCGTTAATCTGATGCGACTTTTCAGAAGCTGGAGAAACGAGTCACCAACAGGACAGGCCAAAGTGACAAGTTCCTGAGTATCCGCTACCCCATGGTGACTGTGGCACAGCCGCTCTTGGTGTCTTGCAGGGCCACTGGAAGAGGAAGAAGCGACTGGTTATTTACCGTGGTGTGGAAACATGCCCTCTGCAGAGCTCGTGGCATCAGTGGCACACAGCATGTTCACACCCAGCTTCCACCTTGGCGGCTTCTTTCAGATTCTTTAACATCGGTTACCTTTGAATTCGTTTTCTGTGAACTAAAGAAGTGTCTTGTCTGTATCTTTGCACACGGCTCAGTCATTATGTCTTTGCTATGAAGTTTTGAATACATTGACAGCACATACAACCCCAAATTTTCCGGTTTTAATATTCTAAAACATCCCAGAAATGTAAAGTGGTATAAATTAGTTTCCCCAGGAAAAAAAAAAATAAATCTTTTTATCTTTTAAAGGTTTTCCATTTCCCTGACTCAGACCATTTCCTAGTGGGTTCTGCATAATGAATATTAGCAGAGGTTGGCTTACCACAGTGTCTAGTGAGACTCATTTATCAAAGCCCAGGATGTGCGCCATGCAAAGAAAAAAAAAATCCCATTGAAAATGAACAAAAAATTTCAGCCCTAACAATCGTTCCTCTCATTTCTGTATACTTGGGCATGTTCCAGTGCATGCAGCGAGGAGACAAAATGGCCATCTGCAGAACATGAAATGTATCTAACGAGAGATTTGTACACCTTGAAAGTCAGCAGGGCTGAAGCTGCAAATGACTAATGACAGTCTTTCCTCATGAGTGGGATTAATTGCATCACCCCTTGATACTTATTTCTGTATCCCGTTTGTACCTGGGGAGAGTTACAAGGTAATTCATTCTGTGATTTACATACCAGATAAAATCTGGGAAGGAAAGAAAATATAACAAACTTACTTTCAACCCAAAACAGCTTTTGGATAGTAATAACGTCACAAACTGAAAGTAATCCTTTTAAGCAGAATACTGTAAAAAGGATCTTAAGCACGAGTGGGGGTGTGGGGGTGTGTTTTTGTTGTATATTGTTGTACCTCTTCACTTTTAAGCATGATAGCCTTATGTCCGAGAAGTTGCAGCCAGTGGCCATCAAGTAGCAACTGCGTACGTGTGTGTTCACACACACAAACACAGGGGCATCTTTCGATCTATTTCTGCAGCCGCGCGCCGCCCGGGCAGAGGCGGTTCAGTTTGCAGCTTTCCCATAGAAAAGCGCCAGTTTTGCACAAGGTCGTATCCTGCAGACACACGTGTCTAACACAGCTTCGAAGTGGGTGCCTTCCCAGTTTCAGCTGAACTCCTGGATTTTTGCAAAGGGACTTTACTCTCAGCGACAAGCTTGGCACATGCACGGAGTCGGCTCGTTTCTACCTTTCTTATGGTTAACATCAATCGATCGCTCATAATAGAGGCACGTGTGAAAACCAGTTGAATCTGCAGTTACAGACTGGAGAGCTGGCTGCCTCCCACACACCAAAAGCACGGTGGGTTTGGTACAGGCTCACCAGCCTGGCAGGAGAGGAGCTCCAGAGTCACAGAGGAGCTCTGGAATCACAGAGGAGCTCTGGAATCACAGCAGCGGTCCTAGCTGGGGCACAGGGTCTTGCTAGCCCAGGCAGAAAGTGGTTTCCACGTGCAGTCGAGAACAGGGGTGATGGGAGGGAATCCAGAGCTTCACAGCGCCCGCTGTTAAGCCGTCTGAGCTGTGAAGAGATTCGCCTGCTCCTGGAGAGGCTGAATTCCACCATTCTGGGAAGAAGCCCCATTTTTGTGCCGCAGTTGCCCGCCCCGGCGCTGGCAGGGAGGGCGTCGGGGGGAGCGACACTCAGGCTCGTGCTGCCAGCGCAATGGGACCGCAAACCAAGGGGGAGACAAGAGGAGATGCGGCGTAGACACCTCTGTGCCTTTGATGAGAACTCAGAGCGGGGCAGCGGAGGGAAGATTAGCCCACAAAGCTATTGATCCGTCCGGCTCCCGAGGTCTACGTGTTTTCTGTTTGTTCAAAGGTTTGCTCTGATATTTTTTGAGCCATCCTCTCCCGCTAATGTGGAACACCTCGTCTGGGCACTTACTGTGTTTCCACTGTAAATTCCCTGCTTCTCCTTTAGTGCAGAAAGTAGTAAATGGATTTACAAGCTTCTCTTCTTGTCCTCAGTGACTGACTTCGCTTTAAACTGTTATAAATGGCCAAAGCGTTCGAGGGAGAGAGAGATGGATTGATTTCAGATTTGCATTTTTGTCCTTCCCACCGCAAATCTGCTCCTCCAGGAGGAGGTTTCTGGCTCCCACCTCCCCATTGTAGCTGCTCTGTCCCTGGTGTTGCAACACTGCTACCTTTGATGGTTCATTTGAATGTACTTTTTTAAAAGGAGAGAAAATATAGTGACAGAAATGGGGAAATTTCCATTTCAAGCACCATCTCTTTTTTCCCCTCAGCACTTGTTATCTTCAAAGCACTGTACAAAATCGACTGATGAATTCTCTCCACCTTACTGGAAAGTGTCATCCGTCCCATGGGACAAGTGAGACAAATGAGCAATAGAGAAATGGAACAACACATCCGAGGTCTCAGAATAGGTCCGGGGCTGAGGAGAGCACCAGCTTTTCTTAACACTCTTCATCCGGAACAACGGGGCAGGAGGATTTTAGGTTTTGTTAAGTAATAGAGAAATCTATCTGCCTTCCTAAAGGCATATACCTCTCCCGTTTAGAGACTGAGGACGGGTTCAGGCTGTATATACCTAGAAATATCCACTCTCTGGATTTTGGTGGGACAGTAGGCTTTTAGGCTCTGAATTCAGCTATTCCCGCTGTCAGTGATTTTATAGCCTACATAGAAGCCACGATATGCATCTTTCAATCACTGTTTATTGCGGGAGATAAGAAAAGAACCTGAGTACTACAGAGCATAAAACCCACTGGTTAGGACTTAAATAAGCGGTGCAATAAAACGGATCAGACAGCTTCGCAGCGGAAGAGCAGTGCGGCAGCCTGTGAGCTTTTCTTCCCCAGCTTTTGTTTGCAGACCTGCTTCAGTGAGGAGACAAATCAAAAAATAAAAGAGCGTGGAGGTAGGAGCGCATCGCGGAGCCTGCCTTGCCAAGAGCCCTCCAGCTCCACTCTGCTGTGCCAGCAGGTCTTTTCCAGGGATTTGTCACCTACCCTCCAAAGTACTGGCTTTGGAGCTTTAGCACACCCCGCTTTTTTCAGCATTTTTCTGATTTTGCACGTGCTCGCAATAGTGCAAATGAGATGTGGTTGGCATTAGGCTTCTGATGCAAAAATCCCCAATTCCAACATGTACTAATGTTCACCCACCAGCTGGTGCCTCTGGAGCGATGGCAAGGCTGGGACATCGGCAGGACTCCATTCTGCACAGCCACATCGCAACGCTTCAGGAACCTAAAAATGACGAGGGCTCTGGTCACAGTGAGAAGGAAGCAAAAGGACAACACGAACCGCAAAATCCCTCCCCTCTTTCCTTCTTGGTGTCAGCAGTGTTTGGGGAGAAAGTGGCCTCAGATTCAGCACATTTACGTAGCTTTGGGGTTGTCTCTGTTCGGGACAGTGGTTAAGTTAAACCAATTTAATCCAGTCAGGTTGTAGTGGTGTTTTCTGTCCTTGGAATCTATGAAGGCTCATCACCTGGGCTGGTACTGGAAGTCTCTGATCAGCGGCAGGCTGACACTGGGTCAGCTCGATAAACTTTCACTGTCTCTCTAAATAAACAACAGAGGGTCAGGTCGTCATAAGCCACCAGAAACGAGGTCTACGCACTTTGCTGAAGAGTTTTCAGAAGCAGATTGGAAGCTCTCAGTGGAGGCATTTTCCCCGTGCCCTCTCCCAAGGCCGCCCCCGCTGGCCGGGGCTGAGCTGCTCCGCTCTCCAGGCTCGGCTGCAGCGATTCACCGCTGGCACTCAGACCGAAAAGCATCTTAACTTGCATTTGGGGTATAGCGCCTGTATAGGTAGTTGAATTTACAGAATCTGACCTCTTATTTTTCAGCGCTGGATGCCCGTTTAATGCAATATATATTATTCAAGACCCTTCTGCAAAATTTCAAGGAGCGAAAACGAGCACTTAAAATGAGACCTGGATAAAGCCCACAGCAACGGGCTGAGGCACATCATTGGCATCTTCACATATGAACTTCCGTCTGCGTCCTTTGCTGCGACTAATGCAGCTGCTATAGCACAGTGGGGCCTCCGTGACCAACGCTCCTTGCAAGCGTTTTGTAGGCGAGAGTCAGCCGGCGGTTTGGATGACTTCTCAGATTCAAACGTGCCTTAAAGCACTTGCTGTTAACCAGAGACAGTACAGGTAAGTGGGGTTTGCGGGGTGAGGGGCTCAGGCAACTCATGTGCTGCAAGTTAAATGCACACAGAAATCGAAGCTTCTGTTTCCCTGTCCACACACCAAACGTGTTGGGTCACCCCAAACCCGAGAGGCTCAGTAACGGGCACATGAGCAAAGATTGTGTTTTGTCTGGCAGGAAGTGTTTGGTTTCCATGTTAGTTTGTTTTAAAAGCTTTCCTGAGGAGTTTTCAAAAGAAACGTTCCTTCAAAAAACAAACTCTGTTAGTGAAAGTGTTTTGTTCGCAAAATGCTAAAACAAAACACATCATCATGCAAATAATATTTTGAGCTCAAATCACTTTGCCAAGTTTGTAAACAGTTGCAGGTGGGCAGAAGTCAACTTTGCCATTCGTCACTGCTAGCAGGAGTTTGGTCTGGCTGAAGTGAAGCATCTGGCAGAGAAGGAGCCACCACTTCTGAAAAAAAAAAAAAACCCTTTCTGAACAGCACAGGATGGTGCTGCCCTGGGACAGTCCCGGTCCTTGCAAAGAAACTGAGGAAGACCCCATATTCTGCTTTTGACATGCTCCAATCCAGGTGCTTTCCCAGCTCATTTTCAAAGGGAATGCTACACCCCCCTGCCCATCACAGAGCTCCCTCCTTCTCGAATTGCCCTTTGGAGGGCTGAGCTAACCTCCTACACCCTGTTACACCGCTAAAATTGCTGCTCGCTGACAGCCACCATCAGCGAGGGGAGATGCTGAGCCAGAGCGGCGCTCAGCCGGACCGCAAGCACAGCCAAGGGGAGGAGGCTCAGCCGCGCTGGAAGCGGGAGGTGACGACCCCGGGGATGCTCAGTGCTGCTCACGGAGCCTCCGCTGCAGACGCCGTTGTCAGCAAAGTGTCATTTCACCTGGGCTTTGTCCAAGGTTTTTGTTTTGCGGAACTACTTTGGTTTTCTTTTCTCTCCTGTAACTTAAGCCTGTAGCTGCCACCCTGGATGATTAAACGGATGTCTTTCCAGGCAGAGCTAAGCCTGTGCATTGTCTTATAGACACGAGATTTCACCACATGCAAACTTCAAGCGTGGCGCAGGGAGGTGATCTGGACCTCGTGATTATTTTCTTCCTTATAGTTTATTTTGTTTGCATATCTCATTTTTATCACCTGCGTTCTTCACTCAACCCTTTTTCTTCTTCCGTGCCTCAGTTCTCTTCCTTGGTTTGTTTGGATTTTTTCCTTCCTTTTTTACCTTCAGCTTTTCACAGCAGAATTGAGTGCCACAGCTGCTATGGCTTTATTTCTTCTTCTTACCCTCCTCCACACCCTGCACTTCTGCTCTCTGCGACTGTATCTATCCATGGAGCACAAAGTACCTGTAGAGCGCGTCAGATCTGAGAGCACTTCAGTCCCTCTTGGGGACCGAAAGGAGGAACACAAATGGGTATCTCTCTCACTGTAGAAATGACCAAACCGGGACAACTTGAGCACCATCCTGGTGACCCCGGCGGTCAGACGCCGGGAGGCTTTGTTCCCGTGTGCTCAGAGAGGAGCAGAGTTCTCGCATTTTATTCTCACACCCACCCACAGCTCCTATCTACAAGGAAATCATTTCACCCAGCGATACAAAGAGAGCAGTAATAAAAGCTTTCCAAGGGAGTGGTGGGACTAAGCCGGTGCCTGGCACAGTTCTTTAAATCCTGCTGTGAAAGGGAGCATGAGGCCACAGCCCGCGATGCTGCTGCAGGGCCGGCGGGGCTGGCCAGCTGCCCGGCAGAGATCCTCTCTGCCTGCCTCCGCCATCCACCCTCCTGGCTCCTCGTGGTCTACGCAGCAGCGAGAAAGCCCAATATCCTCCTTCCAGTGGGGATAACGCAGCAGCTGTGCTCCCTTCATCTGCTCTTGCCGGTCCTGAGCGCCGAACTGGGGCTTTTCCCCGCAGCCGCCGGCTGACGACGAGCCCCCCGCAGCTGACGAGCCCCCCGCAGCACGCGAGGCTGTTTACACGCGTCTTTATCTCTGTGAATGAGCGAGTGGGTGTTGACGAAGCACCGCAGTCAATGAATTTCCTTCAAAGGAAGATGGCTCACTCCCACGGCTTCTGCCTCTCCAGGGACAGGGAAACGCGGCGTGGCTTGCCCAGGTCCCTGCCAGGGACATGAAGGGGCACAGCAGCGCAGGGTGAACACTGTGTGCCACGGGATGATCACGGTGGCTGCACGCAACCAGACTGAGTTTTTTGTGCCCAGGATAAGCAAGCAGGAGGGAAAAAAGCACTGGGTGTAAAATCGTTACCCATGTTAGAGGCAGTAAAATCTCCTACCTGGCAAGTGTCAAGGTTTCACTGAGCTGAGCAGCTGCTGCAAGGAACAGGGTCTATCCACTCTTCAACTGTAGTTTTGTTTCTTTTTAAAAATCAATGATCTAAGAAAAAAAATATCATTTCTAACATTTTGGAATAACACAAAAATCAGGGAAGAAAGGTGAACAGGATGAAACGTGGACACTGAGCGACGCAGATCCTCACCCCAGCCAGCATCGCGCTGTGGACACACGTAAAGTCGTGTCTCTGCGCTCGAGGGACAGAGCTGTCCTCACCAGGTGGGTGACCTGACAGTCAGCTTCCAAACTGGACTCGACAGGTTACAGGACTGCTGTGTTTGACACTGTTGCTGCTGATGGGGTCTGGTTTTGATGGCCACAGCGCTAGAAAATGAGGGAGCAGGCTCCATGGGTGGTGCAAAATAACCAAAAGATTGGAAAACACGCCACTGAAGCAGTGCCAGCTTCCATCTCCGAGAGCGGAGGTTATGAATGACACACATATGCCCTACCGGGGGCTAATCTTTAGCGAGAAAGCCAAACGTTGAATCATTTGGTTTCTCATTGATTATACAGGGATGGCAACATTCCTTTCCAGCCAGAACAAATTCTTTGAGATGAGGTCTCTGGACAAGACCTAGAAGCCAAGGAATTAGGAAATCAGTACTAAGGGCAGGTTGGCTACAAGGCAGAAAAGCTCCCTCTGCAAACCCAGAAACAGAGCCAGCGGGTAATGGGGGATATTTCCCACTCCAGCCCTTTGCATCACTCCATTATATATCCTGTTACCTGAATAGCTCCCGAAAGTACCGCCTGCCTCTCCTCTCTGCTCATCACTCATCTCTTCTGCCTGCTTCTTACTCCAGATCCGCTTTGGAGGCTGCTTGCTATTCTCAGAATAGCCTCCCCGTTCGTGTTTGCTAAGCTGATGCCTCCTTCTGCTCCAAAGAGTGCCATCCCTGCAAATTATTACAGTAATAAAGACACTGCCTGTGCCACATTTGCACTCTGTTATAAAGCACAGCCTTTCGAGTAGGAGCTCCGTGGGGACGGTACAGAAAGGTGAGGAGCTGTGCAGCAGGATTCAAGCCCTGATTAAGGAGCAGCCACATCGTTCCCTCTCTCCAGCGCTGCAGGTTTAGGTCTTGATTTTCAGCAATCAAATCTGGTTCCCTATTCACTTATTCCTCTCGCTCCAAACACACACACAGAGTTACCAATCATTCATTTTTCTCTAACGCATTTTAAATTCTTATCTACAAACCACAGTCCTGCGTTCAGCACTTACCCATTCTGCTCTCTTTTCTTCCTTTGCAAGTAACTCCTTTCTGTGCTGAAGCCTCATTAGGTAGAGCCTGAATCCTCTGCAGCTGGAAGCGCCTTGCTGGTCTGCCCCAAATACTCTCCGAGATTTAACTTGAACACTTTACACAGCTCTGGTTTGATGGGACAGCTGAGCACGGCATCTGACATTGGGGACTGATTTCCTGGTGCAGAGAGGAGCATCAGCTCAACGGCACCTGACTTCAGCTTTTGACTTTACAGCCCAAGGGACGGACGTTGTACCTGTAACAGTCCTCCACCTTCCACTGACAACAAGGTGTGAACGATAACGAATTGATACCTGTGCTCCATTTGCAGTGCTGTTAACCAGCAGAAGGCGGCCCTTCTCTCCGAGCTGGGACCAAACGATTCACCACAGCAGAGGAGGATTCCGGCTCAGTGCTCTACCTTACTTTTTCCCTCGGGTTTGCGTAGCCGCGCACACACACAGCAGCCCGGGTGCCGGCCGCTACCCATGTCGGTCAGTCCCTTGCAGCTGTACTGCCAGAGAGTGTTTTGTCCATTTGTGGCAAGCGGGGACCTGATTTCCCAGATCTTTTTGCTTTCTGACGCTTATTAAAAGAAAATCACCAGGTGGGAATACAGCGTAGGGTGGGTTGAGGATTTGGACTTCACTTTCTGCAGTACCAGGTGAGAAACAGCCGTGCTATTGCTTCCGAACAGGGGTCTGCTACACAGCTTTCTAAAGCAGTTTGCATATATTACAAGCTTGCCTCTTTGACGGAAGAGGAAAAATCCCTTGATAGGATTTATGTGTAATTAGCTGGTTTATTCATTTAACAGGCCTAATTCAGAGATCAGCTATGTGTGAAAAGTGCACCAGGCTTCAAATCTGCGTGTAGCGCAACCAGCTTAGACCAACGCCTTATGAAAGGACAAATATATGCGAGATGAGGCATTTACCATGCACGGAGCTCAGGCTGGTAAATTTGGTATTTATAGCAAAGCTCTTAAGAAGGGTTTGACAGAGGAGATAAATCTCATGAGGAGAAGCGGTTGCCAACTGCCCAACAAAGGGATGGATGTATTCGTTGCCCCAGTTATTGCCTGTGGTTCAGTAGCCAGCTGTGCCAGAGTCCATCTGCTGAAGGGGCTGCAGGGCCTGGGGAGGGCTGAGCTCCGAATTCACCGTACTCCCACGGGATGTTGGTCCGCGCTCATTCAGACACGGCAAAACACAGACTTGGACCCAAACATACCCACAGCCCAGGTGATGGGAGTTCGATATGCTCCCTGCTTTCCAGGCGAGTGAGCTCATAGGACTCGGGGCTCATCAAGAGACGAGCTCCAGCCCTTTGCACAGGGGCTCCTCGCATCGGGAAGCCCTGCACTGTACAAGAGCCCTCTGTGGTTCCAGTCATAGTGAAGATGCCAAAACCTCCTCCTTTCCTACATGAGGGGTGTTTAGCATTCTTGGTGCAGCAGCTTTATACAAAACAAGGTATTTTGGAAACACCAACAACAGATGAGCCTTGCTAGTTAGAAGGCATTGATCAGCAGAGACCGTAGAAGCCAGGCTTGCCCAGCACCGGGCCCCTCCGTGCGGAATCCTGCCACAGCTACTCCTCACACTCGAACTGGGCAGAACTAACGTCTCCCAGCAACTCTCAGACACCTCTGGTCTGGCTTTGCTCCTCACAGGGCACACTGTGTTTCAGGATGTAACACCCAGTCCTTACCCCTCAGCATTTTACCACTCCGTACCTCTTAACAGCAGCTTTTGAAATCAAGTGTGTTGGTTTTTTCCCCAGACTAGAACTGGAGATGTTCTTTAAGGTGCAGGGTTTAAGGTAAATGATGACACGTACCCTGTGGCATCGCTGGCTTTAAGTGTGCCATTTCCATCTTACTGATTTACAACCTTAAGATGTATAAAATTGACTTACCCCACCATGTTGCAACACATGCAACGCCCACAGCGGGGCACTGCTGTGCTCCTCACAGACCATAAACGTTTCCAGCCACAGGTAATTTAGTTTCATGGGACTGAAAGTAGAATAGCCACTGAAGTGACTTTTGAATCTGGAATTTTTTCCTTACAAATCTGCCATTATGGGTAAAACCCAAACCCATAAGCAACAAGAACCGGCTTAAACCACCCCTCCCTTATTGTGCAATAAATTGCTTTTTCCTGCCGGGCATGGGACCAAGCTCCCAGCTCTGCCCTCAGCTGCCCCACTCTGAGGGTGCTGCTCTGGCAGTGACAGAACCGCTAAACAATCTCTTTTCGAATCCTGGGAAAAACAAATTCTTCGTCCTCATGCCCAAGAACACAAGCGCTGACTGAGGATGCTTTGCACTTCTCACTGCCTTCCCTTCCCAGTCAAACCAGCAGAGCTGCAACCTGAACAAAACAAAGGGCTTTGGAAACGTAAGTATTTGCTCATGAGCCTTTTGTTTATGGCCATCTGTTCTCACACAGCTGGAAATCCCCCAAAGCCTTTTCCTCCCCCATGTGAAAAACAGTACCTAGACACTAATAGGGTAAAAATTAAAGTGCAGCTATCAGATCAACTTTCAATTACACCTTATATTACAGTGCTATTAACAAAGGTAAAACAAATGCAGCAGTTAAAAAACCTTAGTCACTGTTAATTGAATCCTGCATCCCACTCATACCAGCGTTCCTTGTAACGTTACACAGAAATATCTATAAAATCTATCACCATCTCCTACAATCACTGATTTCACATGTAGCTTTTCCTTTTTCCTCTTCCAGGCACAAGGGTTCAGGCACAGTCCTGTTCCACAACTCACATCCTGTTGAGCTGCATCTTCACATAGCAACCGATCACGATGTAGGTTATAAATTCACTTCCAATATGGTTAACACTGTGCCAACCTCTTGCTAAAAGCAAAGGCGACCACTGAATTTCTTCAGTAGTACTGTGACAAGACCAACAAGCAAACATCTGCAACAGTCCGTGATAAAGGTTAACCACAGCACTTGTTGTGAGGATACGCCTCATCTTTGATAAATGAAGGAAGACCTCAGATTTTTCTCTTCCCCTGCAGGACCACAATTGATCTAAGGGGTTAGAAGCCTATTCTTAGTCCCCCTTCCAAATGACTAAACACATCCCGGAAGGCCACCTCTTGATAGCAGGCACATACATTCAGCTAATTCTTTGTCTGTTTGTCACTAAGCAACTGAAGTCCACCCCATGGCCACACGGACAGCAGTCCAACTCTTGCTCCCTGCAGAACAGCCTTGAAACAGGGCATGACGACACAGAGGTAGCTATCCCCACTCCTCAGCCTCCCAAAAGTAACTCAAAGCCACACTGTGTTGGGTTGTTTGATGCTTTTATTTATCACATGTAAAAACACTACTAGTTCTGTTTGCAGGTGCCTCTTTTACTGCACTGCAAGTCACACAGCTCCAAACATTGAAGACCAGACAGGCAGAGAAAAGAGTTAAGTGTTTATGCCCAGAGTCACAAGGTCATGGTCCCAGAGGGTGTTTAATACACACAACCCCCCTACAGGGACTGTTCTACAAAAGCAGTAGAGCATTACAAGTAACAGATCAGAGTTGGTGAAAACACTAGGTGGAAGAATCATCTAGGGGGGAAGAGGACCTGCAAACTGGTCTTTGCCCTTCAGCTGCCCTTATCTTTCTAGTACAGGTAATTGTGATCTAAGTAGATGACTAGTGCTTTAAACCAGAACAGGGGTTGACTGAGCCACACGCCTTAGTTGACACGAGGGTTCCTGAAGTTCCTTCCAGCAAAACGGGCCTTGCTGCCAAGCTCCTCTTCAATTCTGATGGAAAGGGAAGAGAGTGCTGGGTATGAGCAGACAGCGTACAACTCCTGCATTAGCACAGCTGTTGACCTTATGCAGATTCACCTGATCTACCTGGCACTGAAGGTACTACCAGAGTCACAAGCCAGTCCCCACCAAGCAACTTCAATTATACACACATTTAACTGCACTGGTCAGTATCACCTATCTCATATAACTTCATCCAAACACTTTAAATGCTTGCCCAAGGGAATGGCATCATGCAGACAGAAGGACAGCGTCTCATATCTAATACCACAGGATGCTCTGTATGATGTTCCCCTTCAGTGCGTGTATCACAGAGTTTACCCACCCAACTCATCAGGTAGCCCACGGTGCAATCTGTAAGCACAGCACCAGCCCAAAAGCACCTCTGTCGGTGTCAGTTTATATCCTTAAGCTGCAGAGTGTTTCTGAGATGCAGAAGACCAAGCTGTGCCCTGAATGCATTAGTGGAGCATCTATTCAATGTCAGGCTTAACCCTCAAATCTTTCTCCCTTCCCGAGTCTCACCTCAGCAGCTGGTTGTACTTGGCTAGACGCTCAGATCGGCAAGGGGCACCAGTTTTGATCTGAAAGGGGAAATTAGAAAGTTAGTGAAGAAATACAGCAGAAATAAGGCCACAGATGCCAACACAAAACTATTCTACTCTGTTTAGAGTAATAAGCATTATTACAAGCTTTATTTCAGCATCAGGCTCTAAATATCTGTATACTCAAACAGGATAAGGCTTGGGAGCAATAAAGGTTGTTCATTTCCTAACAGCTTCAGTACCAGGAAATCCCAATACACCCACTGGAGTTGACTAAGATTTTTTTAAATTGGTGGTTAAAGGTGAGTTTACACAAGATAACATGTTCCCTCGTCACACTCCCATTAGACAAATCAGCTTCCTATACACAGGAACAGCAAATTTGCATGCCTTAAGTCAGAGCAGACCCCGTCTGCTATGCAGCATGCCTTTATCACCATATTATCTCATCAAGCAAGAAGGCAAGATACAGCAGCTACAGATACCAACCTGACCAGTGCAGAGACCAACTACCAGATCAGCGATGAAGGTATCTTCTGTTTCTCCAGAGCGGTGACTCACCATCACACCCCAGCCATTGGACTGGGCAAGCTTGCAGCTAGAAGAGATAAAACAGATGAAGCATCACACAGTGCCCATTTGCTCAACAGCCTTTGCCCTAGCGATGCTTCCAAGTGGCACACATTCCTTGCTTTGGCAAGACAGAACTGCCCTTTGGAACACGTTAGGGTTAGGATCATATGACAATGCAGCGATAAAGAAGTGCTTTTACACATGCTTAGACCCAGTGAAGTTGTTTGATGTGCCTACATGACTTTAAGACCATGAAGGTACAGGTTTACGTGCCAATATCCTCTATTAATTAACAATAGTTCTTCATTCACAGCTGCCCAATCAGCAGATCTCTGTTCCACTAGCTCTGGTCTGTATGTTCATCTCTCTCAATTAAACAATCCCCCTTCCCTGGCATTTAAACAATCCCCCTTCCCTGGCATAGCCAAGAGGGGAGAACTTACGCTTGCAGGGACTCTGTCACAGAGCCGATCTGGTTGACCTTAAGGAGGAGACAGTTGCAGGATTTCTCCTCCACAGCCTTGGCAATACGCTTTGGATTGGTCACAGTCAGATCATCACCAACCACCTGGATACCAACACTGCCAGTGAACTTCTTCCAGGCAGCCCAGTCATCCTGGTCAAACGGGTCTTCAATGGACACCACTGTAGAGGGATACAAGGAGCTTTGAGACAATGCCACCCAGTGAAAGGTCAGTCTTGTTTGAAAGCAGTGGTACCAAAGCGCTGCAGCCAAGTACTACCCACCTCAAAGAACACTGCTAAGACCCCAAAAAGGCTACCGGACTGCACCCTAACCGCTATTCACCACTACTACTGTGCTCCTTGTTGACAACCAACTTACAGGGGTAGTTCTTGACAAAGCCCTTGTACAGGTCTGCCAGCTGATCGGGAGAAATGTATCTGCTGGGATCATCGGGGGATTTGAAGTCCAGGTCATACTTTCCATCACGGTAGAACTCTGAGGCAGCCACATCCATGCCAATGACAACCTTTTCAGAGTAGCCAGCCTTGCTGATAGCAGTCTTCAGCAACTCCAGAGCTGAAACACATTAAGGTATTTCTGAGTTCCCGCCAAACATCTTAACGCAAAAGCTATTCATTTACCAACAACAGTACATCCACTTGGCAAAGAATCTCCATTACCCCCTACAGAAAGCCCAAAGGCCACACAGGAGAGGTTCTTAGACTCTCCCACTTCTGAACTGACTGGAATAAGATATTACTTTAATACTGCTTTTAGCTTGTAATACCCTTGAGACACCATTATGGGATTCATAATCTCTTCATGCAGGACTACATGTCAGCCCAGAAAGCTTAATACTAGATGATACCACATCCTCTTTCAGCTTTACGTGTGTGGGCAGGGAGTAGTGACTGCACTTTAATCCCTTTTAGCTCCAGATCAGATGTTGACCACAAAGGTCACATCCAAACTTACATCCATCCAATGCTTACATCCCATCCCTGACAGGCAGTCACACAGCCTGCCTCTGCACAGGGCACCCTCTCTTTCTATCTACCAGTTCTCTACTTGCACATTTATATGCAGAAGAGCAAAGAGAACTAACTACTCAGTAGGAGCCTCTGGATAATACCCACTAGGTGACCCTGTTTGGCAGAGTCCAAGCACAGAAACTCAGTATGGTCACAACCACTAAGACTCTCCCAATCACCCCTGACTCAAAGCCAAGCAGTTGGGTCAGACAGGCTATTTACAGTCATAGGCTTAGATCAAATGTTTTTGTTTGGATTTTGTAGTGGGTTGCTTGTTTGGGTGGGTTTTTTTTTTGTGTTGTTTTTTTGGTTTGTTTTTGGTGGGTTTTATTTCAGATAATGCAGCACAAACTGCAAGAGCAGCTGCTGCCAGCAGCACAAATTCCTTGGACTGCATTGGTCATTCAAGGTCATCTTCATTGCTGTCTGCTAGCGTATAGACCTAGCAAGAGCTGCACGGGACCGTGGGACTCAAAGATACAGAGCCAACACTAGAAATCAGGGTATCTTCAGTGTCAGGCAATTCAGTTCAGAGGCCACCTTCAACAGTAGCACAACTATCAGCTTTAAAATAACAAGTAACTTAGAGTTCTAGTATTGCACTGGCTTATCAGCAGCTCCATTTCTGCAAAAGAGGCAGAAAAACAGCTCTTCTGATACAGTTTTTGCAGAAACAGGTATTTCACTTTCCACAAGACAAACTGTCTCCCTCCCCCACAGGTTTCTGAACAGAACTGTTTGACTGTGAAAGCAGCAAAAGCTTCCATTTCCCAAGCAAGCCTTCATGCACTCCCACACATCACTGGGCATAGTTCAAACTGTTTTCCTCCTTTGTCAGCAGAAAAAACACCCCACTAAACTTTGACTACTGACTTCTGGGAAACCTGCAATGCATGCAGACATTGCCACACCACTTTCCAAATGGAAGGGGCAAGATTCCCTTAAGCTGCTACAGGAATTAAACAGTAATGAGGCACTGAAGTCAAAGCCATCCTGTCAAGCTGCATAAATTATATCCAAGGGAAGAGCTCTGTGGTCCTATACTTGACTACACCAGTAAAGCATAGAATCACAGAATGGTTGAGGTTGGAAAGGACCTTAAAGATCATCCGGTTCCAACCCTCTGCCCTGGGCAGGGCCACCTCCCACCAGCCCAGGTTGCTCCAAGCCCCGTCCAACCTGGCCTTGAACACCTCCAGGGATGGGGCAGCCACAGCTTCTCGGGGCAACCTGCGCCAGGGGCTCACCACCCACACAGGGAAGAGTTTCTTCCTAGTATCTAATCTCTATCTCCCATCTTCCAGTTTAAAAATCATCACCTCTTGTCCTATCACTACACTCCCTGATCAAGAGTCCCTCCCCACATTTCCTGTAGGCTCCCTTTAGGTACTAGAAGGGGCTCTAAGGTCTTCCCGGGAGCCTTCTCCTCTCCAGGCTGAACAAACTGCAAAAAATCTTGGAAAGTTTGTCAGGATAAGAAGCAGAGCAAAGAAACAGCAGCAAGTCCTGCAAACTACTGATCTTGCTTTCCATTCATACTGGACAGATACGGTCTTAATTCTCTGGCTATCAGTTACACCTCCTTGCACACTTGACTCATTCTTACCTTCTTTATTTTCCAGGATGTTGGGGGCAAAGCCACCCTCATCACCCACATTGGTTGCATCCTTGCCATACTTCTCCTTGATTACATTCTTCAGGTTGTGATAGACCTCTGCACCAATGCGCATTGCCTCCTTGAAACTGTCAGCACCCACAGGGAGGATCATGAACTCCTGCATAGCCAGCTTATTGCCAGCATGGGAGCCACCATTGATCACATTGAAAGCCTTGGAGTAACCAAAAAGAAAAGTCAAGTTAGAATGCTTCAGGGTAAACTTATAACAGCATTTATGTTAAGACTTTCCGTTCTCTAGAAAATTTGATCCAAGACCACAATACATCATGAAACACCTGGTCAGATCAAGTCTGTAGGTAGCCCTATCAAGAGACTTACAGGAACTGGAAGAATGACTTCTGCGTTTCCAGCAAGGTCAGCAATGTGACGGTACAAAGGGACACCCTTCTCAGCAGCACCAGCTTTGCATACAGCCAGAGATACACCCAAGATGGCATTGGCACCAAATTTGGCTGAAATAGGAAGAAGTTGTTTACAGAAATGTTACGTCTTCATGAAGAGACACAGCAATACCAGCACCATGGTCTTGGCTATGGTAGTGCACAGTGTATGCCATGCACTGCCCATTGTTTCTGATAAGGTAAGCTAGAATTCTATAAACCAATCTTCATCTTTACACACCTCACCGCAACACAAGGCCCACTTACATTTGTTCTCCGATCCATCCATTTCCAGCATCAGTTTGTCAATCTTTTCTTGCTCCACAACATTGACATTCTGCAGAGAGAAGCAAGAAAAGCACTGCTTAACACCAAACATGGCTCTACGTACTCTCACCTATTCCACTGCATTTTTATTTCCCAAGCAGGTACCAAGACTTCCTTAAGGGGAACTTCCAAAGTTGAAGAGACTAGTTCTGTCCTTATCACACAGCAGCGTCTTCTGGTCACTTACAGCAGACCAAAGCTGACAGGTAAGTTGGATGCATCAAAAGCTTGTTTTGTTCTTCACATTCAGAGCTGCAAGGCTATTATGTCCCTTGACATTTACACTGCTATCTGCCTGGCACAGCATAGGAGAAAGCCCCAGTTTGTGCCCCATGCCCCTTCAGTGCAAGTTCAAAGACGACCAGCTTGCTCACAACATACATCCACTTGTAACTTAATACATAGTGTTTGGAATTGTCACTAAGAATGTGCAACCACTTTATGCATTGCCACTTAATTTTGCACCATCCTTTCTAGCTAGGGCTCAATGCCTACAGAGTGCACAGGAATCTCACTCAAGCAGATTTTACCAAGATCCCCCAGATTCCCTTCCAAATTAACCAGCCTGGATGAAACCCAGTCCCCCCCCAGGTCTTTCAGCCACCCTTTTAAGCATAAAGCAGCATATATCTTAACTGCACACCACTGATGCTCCCAAGTGCTTAAGTATTTCTGCACACTACAACACTAGGCTGCTAGAAATTGCTTTGATTAAGTGTTAGATATGCAGTCATTAAGTAAAACAATTGCTGGAGGTCAGTTTGTTCACATGCACTCCAACACACAGGCTAACACCCCCCCATGTAATGCAGTTCCTGTAACTGTCTTTAGAGAGACAACCCATCAGTAAGGACACACTGGACTGGCGTTAGCTGATGTTAGCAAAAGACAGATTGCTCCTACCTTGCTAATCAGTGCAGGTGCAATTGTTTTATTCACGTGCTCAACAGCTTTTGAGACACCTGGAAGGAACAAGCAAATTGGACACTGGTCAACCACACTGGTTATGCAGGCATTAGTAGGTGATCTCAGTAACAATAAAAATCTCAAAAATACCACCTCATGCTAGTCAAACCCCAATCCAACCTAAGCTTAAAGCCAAATCTAAGCACTTAGAGGTCATCTCGATTGAATGGAAGTTGCATGAAGTAAGCATCATCTAGGAATGCCTGCTGCTAAGTTAGTTTGCAAGACCATGCACTGGAGAAATTCATCCAAGTGACAAGGTTGCACTGAATGCACATCCATTACCTGTGTACACAATGCTGTCCCCAGGAACTCGTTAACATATTTAACAGCTCTGGATACACCTGACAGAAGCGAAATGGACAAGAGAATCAAGGAAGAGATGAAGACTCACAGCCAAAAAACAAAGCCAGTCATGCAAGAAAATGAAAAGGACACAAATAGGTAAACAGACAGTCAGCAAGTGTCTGATACTGAGCAGCAGACTAGAAACAAGAGGGTTCAAAGGGTACAGGAAACTGCGCATCAGCCAGTGAAGCTGTATTTAGTCTTTCCACCCAGGTTTCCATACTATTGCAAACATCATTGTGGATCCAAACCTCAAGTGGCATTTAGAAACAGTTTTACGATAGGCTACTCCTAGAATGGATGAGTAACAGGAAAGAGAAAGGTTTCCCCAGAAGTTAAGCATGCAGCAGCTCAGGCATTTCACTATCCACTACTATTTTGTAACATTGCTAAAGCATCAGCTTAGGGCATGCTTTACACTTGAGACAATGCTGAAGTACTCTGCCTCTGTACCTAGATGCAGGCACAGAAATCTATTGTCTGCTCCTGGCTTCAGACAGGCACTAAAGCGTAACACAGCACCATCCTTTTAATCTACGTGGACCCACCATTGCATAAACCAGCAGTTCCAGTATGAACTTACTTCCTCCCCATCGGCAGAGACCATCATTAGCCAGCTACCAATATTTTCCTAAGGAATACTGTCATACTAAAGATTTTCAAATACCTAAGCTTCAGAACTGGTGAATGCTAAACAAGTGCACCCTGAAACACATTAACTGCCTTTCAAATGGTTTAAGTCTACAGATTTATATTTCAAGAGACCTGCCAGCTATCTGCAATTCATCCCATTTCATGATTATTTTTTCATAACTCATGCTATTCCCCAGCTCACAAAAACCTTCAGCTGTGATAACTAGACAGTACCCTTAGCTTCCACGACAGGGTAAGTGCCATGAAGAAATGCCTGTAGGATCAGATGTAAAGATCTAAGCACACACACATTTAGCACACTGAAGTACACATTTACTCTTCCCAAGGGAGAGTGCCCTAGGTAAACAGCATAAGCTCTTTCAGATATCCAGTCATCTAGGAGTTTATTCCGTGTTAAAGTAATAACAGCCATGAATCTTCTCAGACAAGGTTCTTCAAGTTCAATTCAGTAGCCACCCATTCTAACCACTCTTTCTTAATAGGCAGAAAATATTTCATCTTCCTTCCACCTGACTCGCAGAAAAGTTTGAAGACAAGTAATTCTCTCTCCCAGCCAAAAGTCAAGTTGATTTCATATACTTGGAAGGTACAACCAGTGCTTTTACAGCAGCAAGCTAAAAACGAGTCCTGACTGTCCAAGTGCTCAGGGTAGTCGTAAGAATTACTATCAGGATATTTATTAGGTAATGAAGTTATGTACACGGCTATTCATTTTCCCCCATATTTGTTCCCAAGCCAGTCTGGTGACTGCTGTGTTTAGTTTCATTTCAGAACATAAAATCAGTCCCCATACAACTAAAATATTACGCCACCAATACAAACTTAAGTATCCTGGATACCTAGAATGACAGACAAAAAGCTAAAGTGGCTTTAGCTACTATGCAGTCTGAAACAAAAGTATCTTCTGTGATTACCAGCTGCACATTAGCTGTGGTCAGCAGGTGGTGTAAACCTCACGTTCAGAATTTAACATGCTGGGATCTAAGGAGTCTATACTGCCTGAGCAGATACTTTTAATAGTTCTTTGAAAATTTGGTCTACGGAGAGATCTTGTGACCAGCTGCAGCATTTTGTAGCAGGTAGTTTGGATGCTCTTACGACACGCTCTGTACTCTGACATGCACTGACAGGCAGGGCAACAGGAGTGGCAAAGTCTGTTTGCGCATACTGTCCTAGAGACATTATCACCTAGCTGGCATGCCCGAGCTCTATGTACACACCTGTGGAAGTACAGTTATCTCCACCACTACGTAGCTGCACTGCTGGAGACAGAGTCACTCTCCGCATTGTCCCCTGGAGAATCCAGCAGTCAGTGCTTTACCTCTGTCTCAGCCACACAGTCTACGTGTGGTATGCATTGCTATCGTCTTACTATTAATCTCCATCGCTTCTGCTTGATTGCCATGCCTTGTACAGAATATGGACATCAGTAAAAGAGCCCACAAGTCCTCTGCTGCAATCTGGCATAACCATATGCAGCAACACAGCCACTGTAACAGGCCAAGCTGGGTACCAAAATTCAGTTTTACCTTTCCCCATGTAGCGTGTCTTATCATTGTCACGAAGCTCCAGAGCTTCATAGATTCCAGTTGAAGCACCGCTGGGAACAGCTGCTCTGAACAGACCTGCAACAACAGAAAAAAAGAACTGTCTTAGCACATTCAAACCCACAAAACATTCTCTACCCATATGCCATCCCAACCCACCGCATACTTCCACCCCTGAAGATGGGAGAGGTAACCTCTAAACCACATCTCTGCTCACTTACACAGTGATTCTGAGAGAGCTGTCTCCTCCTTTACAGCATCGCCACTTCACCCGTTTCTCCCTCATACTGATCAAAAGCAAGTTGCCTCACTCATTCTCTTCCACTGTGCATTTCACATGTTTAAGTTCAGGAAGTCATCTATTCCCCTTCCAAAAAGGTAGCTTTATTCACTGAATCTATTTTTGAGCTCAGTCCAGCAGGTGAGCTCTTAAATAAATTCTTCTAAGATATGGCATACGGGGGACAATTAGGAGGCCTCTTTCATTAATATGAGTTCTAAGCTCTTCTGACAACAGGACAAACACCCAGACAGCTCATTCTTCCAGCCAAAGCTGATGAACTTCAAGTAAATCAGTACACTGGAGTGTTCGGCCTGTGCTTCAAGATGCCAACTTCAGTCTCCTGTCTTTCCCTTATCCCACTACAGCAAAGAGCTTAGTAGGGGCAATCTCATTAAATGACTGCATTAATCTTTTGAAGCAGAAAGATCAGCTATTTAGTTAGTGTATTACAGCTATTGTGTTTGTTCATTCCACCAAATCAAACTGGTATGTGTTTGCACAATGCCTTTGTCAGATCCTATCAGATGTGGGATGAACAAGTAACAAACCAAGGGAAAGTCCTACAATAATTAAAAATATAAGATGTTATATGCAAAAACCCAATTAGACAAGTTGTTTAGTCATGCCCGAGTACTTACGCAGAGAAGAAACTATTACCCAAGATCCAACTCTGCAGCAGAAGACTGCTTCATTACACAAAGTGACTGCTAGACAAATCAAGAATTAAATCTCAAGTGCAGTCACACAGAGCTTAGGGAACACTGAAAACCAAGACCATTAGCAGCTGCTTAAGGACAGGAACAAAGGCCCTGTTAACTCAGTTTGCAAGTGCTATCCCAGTTTACACCCAGGGCAAGGGGAGGAAGGCAGGTTTGGATAAACACTTGCACAATTCAGACTGTAAGAAGCGGCACACTTCAAAGAGCCCTTCACTGTCCAGGCCAACATCCTGAGCTCAGCAAATTCATCCCAGTAGAATGAAGTAGAGGTTTTTCCTGCAAGTCCCATAGCAAGCTCAGCAACATGCTGTATGTATGGAGAAAAGAGTAAGTACAATTCCACTGCTAGAACAGGACTGTTTGCACACTTTTGACTGCCTCTTCAGTTCTATCAGATACAAGAAGGGAATAAACACCTACAGCTAAGGACTCACCTTTGTTGGTATAGAGGTCTACTTCAACAGTGGGATTCCCACGAGAGTCAAAGATTTCACGGGCATGGATCTTGAGAATGGACATCTTTAACACCTGAAAAGCAGAGTAAACTCTCTTTAATTTAATTTAATTAACTCGCATTAATCATAGAATGGTCTGGGTTGGAAGGGACCTTCGAAGATCATCTAGTTCAATGCCCCTGCCATGAGGGACATCTTTCACTGTATCAGGCTGCTCAAAGAACCATTCAGCCTGACTTTGAACACTTCCAGTGATGGGGCATCCATAACTTCCCTGGGCAACCTCTTCCAGCATCTCATCACCCTCATCATAAAGTTCTTCCTTGTCTCCAAACTAAAATCCACCCTCTTTCAGTTTAAAACTTTCAGTTTTAACCTGTTCTTCAATATTCTTCAAGCACAGCTCTGTGCAATCAATCCTTTTTAAACACAAGGGCAACCCCCATGCCTCCATTCCTTGCCTGTACCTCCTGAACAGTCTATAGCCATTGATTACAGCACTCCAGTCGCATGATTCATTCCACCAAGTTTCAGTGACAGCAATTAGACTATATCCTTCTAGGTGCACAGGGGCTTCCAATTCCTCCTGTTTGCTACCCATGCTGCATGCATTGGTATATAGACACCTCAGTTGTGCTACTGACCCTGTTAACTTTTTATAACAAGTCTCAACTTTATTACTCAAAACTCCATCCCTTCTCCCCCAACCCCACTAAGTCTAGTTTAAAGTACAGCCAGCTGCTGGCAAAAATGCTCTTGCCCCACTTGGTGAGTTAAGTCCTATGAGCTCCCAAAAGACCCTCCTCTGACTGGGATGATACAGCAGACCACCACCTCTGTTCCTCATGCTTTTAACATTGCTCCAAGGGACATAGCCTCTTTTGATGTTTCTAAGTTACCTCATTGGAGAATCATTAGACCCTATAAAGACTAGTAGCAGCAGATAATTCGTAGGCTTCACCAGCCTTGGCAGGCCCTCAGTGATGACACAAATGCAAGCTGCTGGTACGACAAACTTTGTTAGAGAAATGCACAACGTTAAAGGAGGGCTGTCGCTCAGCTTGGGACAGTGCACAATACCATATAACTTTCTCCTGATCACATCTACTGCACTGCCTGTTGAGCTCCTCTTGTTACACAGCTACGTGTTTGAGGAGTTTTTCCCATGGCTGCACTTGCAGCTATGACATCCACCACTGCCTTCATATGCTGGGGAAGCTCCATGCAACCTAAGGTCTGGACAGTTATTCCAGTCCTTGAGAGGACTGTTTGGGTGGAGACATCAGCACAGCTATGCTGCGGTGCTTCTGTTTGGGTGTCAGCCACAGCCTTGCAGCTGCAGCAGGTGGACACCATTTTCTTTCAGCACATCACAGTCTCCTTAGAAAAAAAAAAAAAGAATCTACCAATAAAGTGGTAATTCTTTTGAAAGATGTCATCCTTCTAATTCACCAGAGACCTAAAGCTTCTGGGTAGGCTTGCACCAGCCACCAGTTCAGTTGGGGTGACTATCAGGTTGCAGCCTAAGCCTGCAGGTGAGCATGCACAGCATGCCCTTCCACAAGAGCTGCCACGCAAACTGCTGATGCCACTCCCAACAAACCCCACTCCCTGTTTCCATCCCCTCGTTTCTGGCACTCCTGAGAGGCCGGTTATGTGTGGCTTCCAGCAGCTTGAACTGGCACAGGCACTGCTGGAACCACCCAAGACTCACTCACCCCTCATGAGACCTGCCACCTGGTCCCTCTCCCACACAGCCCAAGGGTGCCAGGGGCACAGAAACCCCCTCAGACACTCTCCCCAGGGACCTCACAAGCCTTGCATTCCTCCCAGCGTGCAGCAACCCCTGCTGCTAGCATCAGCTTGGCATTTATATCCTGTAGTAACACCTGCAGTCATGAGAATATATCAAAAAACATCACTTCACACTATTTCAACTGGGAAAACTTTTCATACTCTGAGAGAGTTAGTCATTCGTTGAGAGGACAAAAAATCTCAACCTAGGTGGGAAGAACAGTCTAAAGCCAGAAGCCTTGTTTCCAGAGAGATCTAAAGGAATGTCACCTCACCACATAAGAGCAGCCAAGCAATCCTAACACAGGAAATATCTGCTACTAGTTAGAATTCTTTTTGATAGAAGACTAAAGTGCAAAAGTTCTTAATATGCACAGCAGCTGTTCAGAGACAAACATAACCTATCTTGAAATAGAAACACAGCTCTAATTAAGAGCTTGCATTAACAGTTACACCCTGACTTGAGTATTTACAGGAATAGCTTTCCTCTTAAAAGGAAAAGAAATCACAATCTTCCATATACTTCCTTTTTCCCCGTTCTCACATATCTATACACTTTTCCTTAAGAAAACTGCAGTAAGGAATGCCTTATGTAAGCTCAGCTACATTTTAAAAATCAAGTCATACAAATGCCTGTGAGCCATCGACTGGCACCAAACCCAGCTCATCTGTAGAGAAGAAAGCTCAGCCTCAGAAGTAGAACTATCTGGAAGCTGGCTTTTTGGCAAGCTAATGTGGGTGGTAACCCTGTTTACAGAAATGGTCATGAATCTCTCTGCAGTTAGAAATACTGCTGCTTGTATGGAGTGTGTGTGGGGGTGTGTGTTAACTTCATACACTAATTCTTCCCCCACAGCAAGTTTTCCCTCCCCATGTTAAAAACATGGGTAGCCATTTGGTTTGTCCACTTGGCTTTAAAGCGTCCTTTCCAGTTGTCCTGCCTCTAAGAAGCATATCATATAACACAGCTCAAAGATTTTAGCTGTTATCTGCTTTACAGTAAGACCTGCACACTGACAGATGATACGGCTAACCTAAGAAGCAAGACAACTTAGTTCAAGCTGGCCTTCATGCTGCCACGACTCTAATTTAATCAGTAAATATATAAACTAGAAATAAATCCCTGCAACTCTCTAGTTATCAGTCCCATCCGTGCTAACGCTTATCCCTCTGCACATGCACTGAGTAATGGCTAATAGGAAAAATCCCATTTATCTGAAAAGGGCTTTCAGAGCTCAGTAGGCTGGCACCTGCTACACCTTACTTTCATTTTCAGAAACATCGTTTTGTGACAAAACATTAGGTGCCTTATTCTTTGAAAGCAGAGTCAGGAAGTCTTAGTGTAATGCAAGAACTGTTTGTTCACCTTCACAAAGAAGGTGGCACTTCAGGAATACACACTGCAAGAGCTTCCTTTGGGATTGTCTACCAGGTCTGACATTATTCAAGCGTCCTTGACAAGTGACCTCTCCAGTAGTCCCTCCCTTTTCTTTAGAAAGAGGCATTTCACAGCACTACATCATTCCAGAAATTCCTCACACCATTTCTTTTGGCTCGTTTTGCAAACCCCCTCACTTCGGTGTTCAAGAAACAGTTTTCCCACTGAGCTATTCCTGGGTAAAAATCAGATGCTGTTTAGCTCGTCACAAGCTCAGCATTATGTATTCTGCCTCAATGAATTCAGTGAACTCATCTAGAAAGTGAGAGTCAGCCCATGCACAGGTCTAGCTGTGGAAATGCTAACGGAACACAAGAGAGCTCATCAGTAGCACTGCCTGCTCCAGACCTTTGTACTCAGTGATAGAGCTAGCCAAACACACACAAATACCAGAGCAGTATTTGCATGCATTGCCTTAAATGTTTTTTGTACTATCATCTGTTGGCAAGGTCAGTGCCTCCCTTTAGGAGATGAACCCCACACACTGGCTTCTCCTGGCCTTCCCAGAAGCACATGTTATTACCTACTTCAAGGCTAAATTACAGCCGAGTTCTGAGTACTAGCTTCACTATCAACTGGAGTCCAAGAAATCATCACTTATGCCCTCTCTGATCCTGTGCTCTGCACAGAGAATGCAGTACTCTAATACTATTGCAGACTACTCCAATTTAAATACTTATTTCCAGAGATTGTGTTTATAGCCAATTTTACCACCAAAATCTGTACTTGTGAGCTACTTTGCAGCCACATTTCTCTTAAGACAGCATTAACCCTGAGCACTGCAAGCACCTTCATGGAGGTTAACAAAAAACAGTAAAGTTTGGCCACAGAAAGAATTACCCGAGTTAATGTCTTATTACTGAACTGCCATACAGTTATCCGTGGTAGTCTGACAAAACACTTAGATATCTATCCTTTAAGACTGCAAGTCTCATACCATCACCACTTTGAAAAAAGCTTACTGCTCATTAGACCTTTGACCTCACTGTATTAGATCCTAACTGCAGATTCTATTGCTGAAGCACTCTTGAAAAGTGGACAAGTGTGGACCAACAAGGGCACCTTCCAATCCTATTCCTTCATGTTTCACACAGTATTCATTCACCTCTCTGCTCTGCAACATGAAGCAATGAGTTTTAAATAATGCCTAGCAGGGAGCAAGTCACAGACATGTTGAACCACTTTCTCCTTCTTGTTGCTTAGCAAGATGGAGGCCTGAAACTGCATTGCCTCAATCTGTGGGTTTGGATGACAAACTTCACTACTTCCTGCCAGGCTCAGAAAGTCATAGCCCTGCCCTGTGACTCAGCAGTCATGTAACGGAACAGGAGAAAGACCAAGATCCTCTCTGGCAACCCTGCACGAGGCAAGATGGTTAAAAAGCAATTTTTTTCCACACCTTAACATCTAGAGATGCGCACCAGATTGTCAGGTGCCTCTCTCCACAAGTGCTGCCTTAACTAGTACTTAATTAACCCCACTGGGAGACCTAAAGCACACAGATTTGAGTGCTGACATCAAACGTTAAATATTTGTGATGCGAAGCTGAAGGACATCCACTGCCACTAAAGAGGGGAAGGTCCAAATCACGACACGCAATCCGAGATCAACTGTTAATGATTAAGAGAGAGAGGTTAAACGTTCCTTTGAGGGAAGCCTTGACCCTCCATATTCCCCAAAACATTTTACATATCCACCGCCCCCCACACGCCCACCCCCGGCGCACGCTGGCGGGTCTATGGCCGGCGCAGACCTCCCCCCC
>NW_009649449.1:1583859-1604136 GCF_000708025.1 Charadrius vociferus | reverse complement strand
GGTCGGGGGGCGGCGGCGGGGCCCGGGTGCGTGGGGAGAGCCGGGCCCGCCGTCAGGAGCCGGACCGGGCTGCTGAGAGGGGCGCTGACATCCACAGGGCCTTTCTGCCGGCGTGTGGGTACAAAGCCGAGGGTGTCTTTGTGCGCTGTGCATCCGCGGGGCACGTGGGCTCTGCATGGCACTGTGTGGACATACACTTGTGGGAGGGGGAGAAGGAATTTCGTAGAATCACAGAATGGTTGAGGTTGGAAGGGACCTTGAAGATCATCCAGTCCCACCCCCTGCCCTGGGCAGGGACACCTCCCCCCAGCCCAGGTTGCTCCAAGCCCCGTCCAACCTGGCCTTGAGCACCTCCAGGGATGGGGCAGCCACAGCTTCTCGGGGCAACCTGCCCCAGGGGCTCACCACCCTCAGAGTGAAAAATTTCTTCCTAATATCTAACCTAAATCTTCCCTCTTTCAGTTTAAAACCATTACCCCTCATCGTATCGCTCTACTCCCTGATAAAGAGTCCCTCTCCACCTTTACTGTACACCCCCTTTAAGTACTGAAAGGCCCCTGTAAGGTCTACCCAGAGTCTTCTCCTCTCCAGGCTGAACAACCCCAACTCTCTCAGCCTGTCCTCGTAGGAGAAGTGTTTCAGCCCTCATCATCTTCGTGGCCTCCTCTGGACCTGCTCCAACAGGTCCACATCCTTCTTATGTTGGTGGCCCCAGAGCTGGAGACGGTGGAGATACTCAAAACCCGCCTGGATGTATTGCTGTCCAACCTGCTCTGGGTGACCCTGCTCTGGCAGGGGGGGTGGGCGAGATGATCTCTGAAGGTCCCTTCCAACCCTGACCATTCTCTGATTCAGCTCAGCTCTGCCGTGTCGCTGACATCCCATCACTGCTGGCTGGGAGGATGGGACAGCCATGCCTTCACACAAGGTGGGCTTAGAAATGGTGACTAACACTGGCGAGGAGGTGGCATGCTGACAAGAGGAAGGCTGGGAAGATGGGGGGGGGGGGGCAGGTGTTATTAGTTCTGGGAAAAGGTTAGTTACAAATACAATAAATGTTTGCTTTGATTTTGAAGTGAATAACAGTTACACTTCCTGCGGCGGAGAAGGCGCATTCACTCCATCAGTGATGACACCTCAGGTACTAGCGTGCTAACAGGAACAAAAACTCGTTCAAGTGTTTTGCCAGGATCTGCACAAGGGCACCTCATGCCCTGTTGAGAGATATTTGTTGCATAGCTTAAATAAGTAAGTTTTAATTAGAATAAATTACTTAGGGTTATAACATGGTGTGATTTATGCTGTTTGCCTATCTTTACTTGGCATGAGAAGCTAGGGTTGCTGAAGCCTTTAAGCCACAATAGAGTTTGTTTTCTTAGTATTTTTCCTAGCAGCTGGTACAGTGCTGTGTTTATTCTTTTAGTATAAGGAAAATGTTGATAACACACGGATGTGTTGGTAATGTTTTTCCCTAAGTCTGGGACTTTTCAGTTCCCTGCGTTCTGCCAGCAAGCGCAGGTGCACAAGAAGTGTAAACCAGAAGATAAGGAGGTGACAGCCCTCGGCAGAGACTGCAAATCAACAAGAGAAGAGCAGTCAACGGCCGGCCTGCCCGGACACAGAGAGGGGATCCAAGAAGGTGTTAGAAGACCCCAGACCAAAAATCACCATTGGACTAAAAGATGTGTGAACAGTGCGTGAGGGGCGGGTGTATAGGTGGGAAGGGTATCATTGCCCAGGGATGTCTCTGTTTTACACCCCTCTCTGGAGGCACCCAGCTAGCTGACCATGCTGCTGTACCTTCCAATTAAATTACTTATTTTTATAAAATCTGACTGCTGAGACTCTGCTGCAGGAAACCCAGGATCAAGCCTGAAGAAGGACAAACCATGCCCAAGGGTAATAGAGTGTCTGTGTGTGTGTGTGTGTGTGTGTGAGGAGTCAAAAGGGGCACCCGCCGGTTCATGAGGGTCCCCTGCTGCGAAGGAACCCTGGTACTGGCAGTTAAAGACTCGGGTGGTGTGTGTGCGACTCCTTGAATGGGGTGCGAATGTTCGGGCAGCCGCTTCTCTTTTAACAGCACCAAGACATGTGCGTGAAGACCGCATTGCAATGAAAAAAATAATGGAGCAGAACAGAGCTCAACACCAGGCCACAGAATTAAAGGCTTTGCCAAAATAGAGTGACTCACACTCCTGAAAAGAGTGGATCCCTCTGTGGACATTGAAAAAAACCATCAAATTGTTAATTGATAATTATTTAGTCTGCTGCATTATAGTGAACTACAAACCATGCACAACTGAATGAACTGGGTGCCCTGTGATGGGCAAAGCCTCCATCCCTGGAAAGTAATACTCAACTTTCTATGGACTCAGCGGTAACCACGTGTCATGGTGTTTAATAAGAACATGACCACTCACATGAGTTGTTCCCAGCTGCGGCACTCCAGAGGGATCCTGTTCCTTCCTGGACTTATTTACCCACCTCCCGCCAGTAGCTGCTCCCTGCGACCAGCTTGGCAAGGCCCCACTCCATCTCCTCCTCTGTGCTGGAGCATTGGACCGTAGGGGAGTGAGGTGCTGGTGGGAGGGACATGCCTCTGTCCCCCTCAGCCCTGGTTGCCACCGTTCCTCCAGGCTCTCTGCAGTGGTATGGCTCCCAGGGAATATACTGCTTCGGTTACGCTAGATAAGTTGCATTTGTAACACAAGGTCTTTGTGGGTTTGTTGTGGAGAACAGCTGTGCCCACGCTTCCCATAAGCCTGTTTTTCTTCCAGGATTTTTTAACTGAGGGATAGTCACACATTGCACTGCGGAAGGGAGTCTGCAATGAGCAGAATCCCACTGCAATGTCAAAACGTTTGAAGAAGGCCATAGGCTGACCCGGGAAAGGCATGGTCTTCTCCCTTCTCACCTTCCCACGCCCTTAGCCTTCACTCCTGCACATGATTGCTCCTGTTCAAGGCAGAGCACCATCCCCAGCTGTGAGAGTGTGAAGCCCTGAGCAGGGACCAGTGGTCCAGACCCATGAGCGTAATCCCATGGGGACTCCCAGTTCTCCCGGGTCCGCTCCCTCCCATTTCACTGGACACTACACATCCTGCGTTCAGACTGATGGGGGCCTGGCTCTGCGGTATTTCATGTACGTAACATCAAACCTGTGAAGTTCCCCAAGCCTGGAGTTGGGGTCTAGGGCCTCCAGGGCTCTGGCCGAGCCCATTTCATCCTGACAGCACCGTGCAAAGCCATGTTGTTGCTTGCAAACTTAGTTATGTTTGTGCTTGCTCCAGAACTGCCTCACCCTTCCAGCCTAACTATGACTGATCATTGCTTCTGGGCACATTTGTCTTTCCTTCCTGAGAACATCCCCCCGAGACAAGCTTTAAGTCTAATAAAAAGTAAAGGAAATCTGTTGAAGCGACCGCTTTCCTTCTCTAGGCACGCCATGCTGACACAGTGCCCCACAAGGCGCCCCTGCACCACTCCTGGGCTGCTCGCAAGGAGACGCCGTTTGAAAGCTGCGGTGTGACCGTGCAATGTGTCCCACACGCCTGGAGCCACACTGCGTGCTGAGTTTTGTGCTTTTTCTGCCTCGCTGGGGGCGCAGATTCATGTGGGCTGCACAGTCACGAATCAGGTTGAAAAGCTGCTGCATCGCACACTGCTGAGATAAAGCAATATTGGCCAGGAAAAGCCCTTGGAATTAAGCTATCAGTTCTTAAATAAATGATACTTTGCAGTGCCAGCCTGCCCAAAACTGCATGCTATGCCCCTTACAGCTGTGTCCTTGGGAGTAGTTCCTGACTTATCCTGGTGCCAAGGCAGGAGAGGGGAGCACTCTCTGCATAAACACGCTGCTGAGCAATGATCAGATGCTGAAAATCATCAAACGGGTTAGAGGTGCTCCACCGTCTTTGCCCTTTGTAAAAGTCCCTTGAGTGCTATGCACAGAAAATCTCACAGAGGTGCTGAGCCTTATAATGAGCTAGAAAAGATGGAGCACAAGAAAGCCTGAGGCCAAAGGAAATTCAACGCTGTAATAGCTGAGCAGAAGACTGATGGTGAAGTATGGTAGGGTGCTCTTTGGGAGTAGAAGGCATATTATGAAAGGTCATAATTAGCTTGGTGGCGGGCAGAAGTGGCATGTAAAGCAAACCCTCTGGCCTGGGAGGCTGAGCACTGAGGCTCTTGCATCTCAGCATTCCTGTTGAATCAAACCAAAGCTGTGGGAGAGGACTGTCTGTAGGAGACCAGCCTACACTCTCCCACTTGTCCCTCACCTCGGCTCTTCTTCCCTTGTGACTGCAAGAACATCACAAAGCAAGCAAATTTCCTCCGCTGGAGTGTGAGCAACAAGCTGTGTGCTGAGAACCTGCATCCCCCCTTACTCGCACGGTCCCATCCCTGGCGGACAGGGCTGACCCGCGGTTCTGGCCACAGACGCCGTGCCAAGAGCCATGTCCGCTCCACTGAATCGTGTGTCCGCGAGAGAGGGCGCAGCTGAAGACACGGCACTACAGTAGCTAGAGGCGGCATTGATCAGGCATCCATGATCAGAACGTTGGCACTGTTCAGGTGTTGGTATAATTTTTCCTGGATCAGCAGATTTAAAATTGCACTCTACCATATGTATTAAAATAAAAGTCAGAGCTAATATTAAAAATGCCACTGCTCAGTCATGTATCCTGCCTGATTTTTCTTTTTCTCTTTCTTTAAAGAAAATTTGAGCATCCCTGAGGCTATGAGATATCTAGCTGGCATGAGTTTCTGTGGGAATCCGGGCTTGTCACCAGTTAATCAAATACTCAGTGCATTCTTTTAAAATAATATATTTCTTTCATGGTTTGGGAGGGGGGGATGTATGGCTAATGGGGTAGACACTGGGAACAGAGAGTTTCGGGAAACATAAAGCCACTGTAGCCAGTAATGCAGTTTGACAGCCCACGCAAGTACACTAACACATTGGTATAACATGCTGATGGAGCAGATGGAGAAAAAACACCGACACAGCTCTGGCTTACAGGCATCCACCAGCCAGGAATGGAACACCATTCTCATGACCAAAATCCCTTCCATTGCAAGGCCTAGTAATTCCTTGTGCTTTACAGGCTATAGTAAAATTCTAAGTGTAATATATGTAAGTTTTTTGATTGCTTGCAACATCCTCACCAGAACAGAAGCCAGCCTTTTCCTTCCCCGGTTAAAGTGGTTGGGCAGGAGAGTTCAGAGCTTTGCAGAGTGTGAAATCACTGGTTCAAACGGCTGAGGATGCCAAGGAAGGGAGCAGAACCACCACCACAGATCAGGACTTGTCTGCCAGTGCACTAATATGCTTAATAACCATTCTGCAGCGTAAGGTGCATTCCAGGGTGTGAGCTTTTGTAGCACCTTGAGCTTCCTGAATATCCAGGGACTTCTCTTTCTCCCCAGTGCCTCACAAAACACCTGAAGAACATGTGCCTGGGTCGCTGGGTACGCACCACCCTCGTCTACTCTAGCTGACAGATCTGCAAGTGCCGGCCTGTTTCTGTTTGGATAGGTTTCTTTTTGCAAAGCAGTCCTGCGTTTAAGTGGCCTCGTGAATGAGGCGTTCTGTCTGCGGTACTACGTCACGGCAGTCGAGGCGAGATCTCCGGAGGAAGGCGAGCGGATGCAGAAGGCAGCACGCTGTCGCTCAGTTTTCTTCTCGTCATTGACTCTGCGGATCGTGGTATTTTTAAGGAACGTTCGTTGGAAAGGTAATGACAGAGTCTGGCTAATGCTGTTTCTGGGTATCTATTAAAATTATTGCATGACTATTTAAGTTGTTTTCTTCCAGGCATTCAAAACCTCCTCTGGCTTTACACCCCTCTCTCGTGCGGCTCATCCCCCCTTTCTGTCATGCTTTTGTCCTACGGCTTAACTCTGCAATTAAACACCACAAGTTTTAGGCACATGAATAATGAAATGACTTGAGATGACAGACCTGATGTCTTTCTTAATGCTCGTAACTTCCACTGCTTCTCTTAATTCTCCTGTCTTCTCCCAGGATTTGAGAGATGGACTAATTAGTGTCCTGAAAATTACTTAAAAGCCACCAGTTCTTGCATTTAATAGCCAGTCTGAAAGTAACTTCAGTACAATAACTGGGGTCTGTAAGGGAAGGACCTAGACTGATTTAGATCTTTTCAGGTGCTCGTATAGAAAACTTGTAATTACAGCACAAAAATTAAACTAAGAGTGGCCAGCGAGGACCTGCTATCAGAGTGGCCAACCCTGCATGGCTGCAGGGACCTCAGCTTGCTATCTCACCTGACGATCCGGTTTCTGATTTTCTCCAACTCCAGCTGGCTTCAGTAGGTTTGGGATTTGAATTTTCTATGGAAATTCCTGCCCCCAGTTTGCAAGCCAGCAGGGCTTACAGACCTTGGCCAGAGAATTGCATGTCTGATTTTCTATGAAATGGGAGTTCAGAATTGATTTAGTACTAAGAAAGACTTAATGGTTGCTGAAGATGCAGGTAACATTACACTAACTGGCCATTTTTGAGGCGTGATACTACAGACACAGGTTGGTGTGCAGCTATGAATATGTAGCATGGGTCGATCATCAGCCCGCCTGAGTACGCGAGAGCTGCGTTAGACACTCATGTAGCAGGCAGAATACTTTGAACATATTTTGTTTAAAATGGAACAGTACTGCACAACAGCCACAGCAACAACAAAAAAAAAGCAGGTAAGATGGCTGGGATAGGAAAAATATATACTACTTTTTAACTACTGTAAATGCTACCCTACATTTAAAACTACTGCATCCATTTTCAGGTGACGGTGAAGGGTTATTTGGAAGTGAGCCAACGCACAAATCAGGGTGCTAATACCAAAGAGTACATTTCCCAGCAGCTAATGATCTGCTATGGTGATTTGAGGTGAAACTGAAAGCTTTTAAACCAGCTGGATATTAATTGCCAGGAATTGTGCATCCAAAGGCCATAGCTGCTCATTCAAACCATGACAAACCCATTAAGTAATCCCCTTTATAGAGGCCAGCGTGCAAGTCTTGCGCTGCCTCTTACAGGGTGTTGGAGACTCCTTGCTGAGCGGGTCTTTCCCTCTCACTTTGAAATGTATTCTCCTATAGAGGGGAAAGAAAGCTAAGAATCGATTAGCCATTAAGAGATTGTATTTTGTATTTAGGGTTTTTTTTTAGAATGGAAACCTAAAAAACCCAGTATGACTAAACCAAGAACAACTCATTTGTTTTCTTAATGAGCGCATAACACTCATGCAAAGCACAAGGGTTATCAAGCAGGATTCGCTTGCCACAGAACAGGTACAGCACAGACAGCGGGATTTAAATTTCCTTCATGTTGTCTTCCTGCCTTAAAAATCGACCTAATTCTCATGGGAATCACTTTTAGCTCCTACTCTCTTCCCCCATCTTGCACAGGCAGAGTGCAGCGGTGATGAGCTACTGGGAGAGGAAGCTCCCACTATTTCTTAATCCAAATCCATGTTTATGCTCCCTACCTTCCACATCTATCAACAAAATCCTCTGACATCTTCAGAAAATCACTGCAGAAACCTTTTCCTCTAGCTGGGCCTCTGACAAAGCATCTCTTCCAAACCAGCTTGTGGGCGCTTCTGCTCCTCCTTAATGTCCCTGCATGGACCTTGCCTGCAGCAAAAAATACCACTGCAGGTCTGAGCAAGCAAACACTGGGGCACAGACGACTTGGGGAAAGCGGGGACTGATTTCTTGATCTCTGAAACTGGATGCAGCTGTCCATAGTTTGGTTGTCTGAGTCATGCAGAGTCTGCTTTTATAATCAAAAGGAAACGGGCACGTCTGGGTTGAGGTCAGAGATACCCATATAAAACACGGCACCGATAGCAAGGCTGTTCCTCTGCATGGGCTGGGAAAGAAGCTTGAGGTGGCGAACTCACAACCAGACACATAACTTTTACGTGTCGTCCTGGATCTTATACTCTATGGGGTATGGAGAAATTGCACGCTCACTGAAAACCAACTCTCCCAGGCTGTCAGCAGCTCAGCACACACGCTCCGACCACCCCCTCGGCTCCCTCAGCACAAACCTCAAGCACAGGCAAAGAGTGCAGCAAAGTCTGAAATGCGCTATGATTAAACCTCTGTCACAGACTTTATACCCTCTACTCCTCCCCATTAACATAGGCCTGTGAAAACCCATCTCTTGGTCCATTTCTTTCTTTCTTTGTGGAATAGATGTTTGCTAACATCAGTCTGGGATGCCTTGCTCCACGGGTGAGACCCAGCTCCTCTTTTCCACTGCTCTGTTTTCTGTATCTTCCAATTTACCTGTCACAACAGGAATCCCAGTTAACCACTGGGATCTCATTACAGTCACATTTCTTTGATTCTCCTGCTGTATTTCTTAATCCAAATCCATGTTTATGCTCCCTACCTTCCACATCTATCAACAAAGCCCTCTGACATCTTCAGAAAATCAGTGCAGAAGCCTTTTCCTCTGGCCGGGCCTCTGACAAAGCATCTCTTCCAAACCAGCTCTGGTCCTGCTGTGTCCTCTCATATAGCTTTCCCCAGTCCCTAACCGTGGGCTCTCTTGCTCTAGGAAAAAGAGCACAACCCTTCCCTCTTCATCAGATGCTGAATGAGCTGCACCTTTCTGATCCCTTATCTCTCAGCACTGGTGGGTGAAGGTCCTCTCTCTAGCCCTGGGGCAGGCTCTTCACCTCCCTATAGCACCGATTGCCATGCTTGCGGAGGGCTTGGAGAGCGGTTTCCCTTTCTCATGTGTACTTGTAGGGTCACCGCATTCATCTGTCCCACTGAGCTGTGTAGGGGTTAATGAATTACTGTTTACACAGCAATTTGAAGATGAAAAGTGCAATGGAAGGGCTCTGTTATTGTTACCATGTATGAAGAGTTCCGTACCAAACCCAACTGTATTGTGTTTGGCCACTGGATGTCACAGCTGCTCAACACACAATGCAGCTGAAATAAGAAAGGAAAAGTGCTTACCCAGCAGTGGGCAACAGCCACGGTTCCAGAGCCCTTATTTGTTCTGCGAAGAGTGTTTGTTTGTTAAGGGGCTTGGAGGTCTTCTCCTGTGTTTGTGCACTGCTAATATTGCTTTTCAGAGAGACTGAGCAGCAACTGTGCTTCCTCGGCATGTTATTACACTGAGACATCAGGAGCAAAATGAATGTTTTTGCAGGAGGAGGTGCAGATATGTATAAAATATTAATAACACAGTGTCCGAGGAGGTGGACAGGTATTTGCACATGCTGCCAAGCTGTCTTGTCACTGAATTATTCCTTCTTTAACCCACCACCATCCAGTCCACAGCACAGAGCCCTCATATGATGGAAAAATTTCTAACCTTTTTCTAAAAAAGCTCTGTTTTTCTAAAATTACCCTAAATGCAGAGGGAAGATTGAGCTCCCCCCTCCTAATCCTCTCTTCGTGTTTTGTTTTTTTCAAAGTCTCAACTAAAGATCCAGAACATGAAGTCACTTTCAGCAAAGTCTGTAGAGCAGACCTATATAGACGTTACAAGAACTCTAATTACATTTCCTGGAAATAAAAATGAAGAGGGATTATTTCACCGTGTTCTCCTCTTTTTATAGCATCCCATTGTCCTTTTCACCACCTTGGGGAAACGGCGAGTGAAAGGCTGCTCGTGCTGGTGGTGCGGTGAGGTGATACCCACCCCAGAAATGATGTGAACATTAAAGAGGGAAAAGCATTTTAAGATAATCCAAGGGCTACAGCTATAACTAAGAGTAATTGGCTGAAACTGAGCAAAAGAAAATTTAGGTTGACAATGAACTGCAGGTAGCTACTGCTGAGATCTGTTAGACCGTGAAATGGAATTCGCCAAGGAAACCTCTCTGCTTTAAAACGGGCAAATCCTGCTTTTAGGAATGCTGGTGTAAACCTCCGGTGTCTATCTCGGACTGCCTCAAAGCCCATTTCTATCACAAAGCTTCAGTAGAATCAACAAACGTAGCTGAATTTATGTCGGTAGAAGGTGAATTTAGCAAAGCACATCAAAATATTATATAAGAAGAAGGAGGCCTAAAGGGATTGTGTGAACCGAAGAAATGAATTCCAGCGCTTTTCTACCTCTGACTTCTGTGGGGGGGGTGTGAGGGATGGGCAAAATTTCAAAGAAGCGAGGGCCATTTTTGGAAGGAAGATGTAAAAACCTTACAGGAATTGTTGAATAAAAGGATCTCATGTTTCAATCCGCACAGCTATTGCCCGCTTCACTCGTGGGTTTGGGCTTACCAGCAGTAGCTGCTTTTTGTCTTTTGTAAAACTTGTGTAGGCTCTGAACACTTTTGTTCACCCAGCATGGCCTCAGCAGGGAGAGCTCTATTTGAAGAGCTTTTAGACTCACTCGTGAAAACCTAGATAGCCCGATTGAAGGCAATCTGTTTGTCCCACATCAAACTGCCTGTTCCTGGTCAAATGTTTGCTGGACTTGGGAGTGATGCAGCTATTTCTGCAACCCCTGATGAAATCCCTGCTGATTCAGAGGGAAAGGAGTTAACCCTTTCAAGTTCTGGGTCAAAGGCACTCGGCGGTGTTGCGCCAGCTACTTCAATGCGATGTCACGGTTTTAATGTGGCTCCCGATACTCAGAATGGATCTGAAAGTCAGACCTGAGCTGAGCTTTAGGCCAGCGAGGACAGAGGGAATAGCCTGGGAGAAGCCGGATTTAAAAGATGGCAAAGAGTCAGGGAAAACCGTAGAGATAAAAGTGAAGTGCATGGAAGCCAATGATGTGGGATTAAAGGCTTATTTCCTACTGTAGTCGGGGCAGGAGGGGGGAGGCTGAAGTCTGTGGATCTGCATCTGTGTGAAAGTAGCCTGCCAAGAATATTCATGGCTGAGATATCCGACATTAGATTTTCCCACTGGCTGAATCTGGGTGCAGAGATGATTCCTGTTAGACCTACAATCTTCTTCACCTGTAAAACACCAGTTTACTTCAAGCACAGTCCTGCTGTGATACCCGGAGTCCCTAGGCACTACATCCATACTTCTCTCTAGCAACAATACTGAGGTAGCAAACCAGACGGCTAATAAAGACAAGCTTTAAGCCAGCCGGGTTCAACTCCATATACACTAAAAAAAGCTATAGCTCCAAGAACCAATGAGTGACTGTTGACATGAGCAATACTTTATACAGGAGAAGGACTCCTTCCATATTATTCAGGTTGTAGTTAGAAGCTTAATATTAAAATACATTTGAAGAGTTTAATTAAAATTATTTTTGTCACAACTCCAAAACAAGCTCATACTTAGAGCCCGTAGTAAATCCTCTCCTCGGATTGCTGCGTCTTCCAGAGTAGCCACTAACTTGGGGGGAGCTAACTTGAGCTAACAGAGATGTGGTTTTTGCACGTGCTGAGCACCCACTGCTCCTGCCGATGCCAAGTGAAATGTCACAACTTTAGCACGTTGCAAAAGCTCCATTAAAAATTAATTTACTGTCATCTCCAGTTTGCTGGCACCAGTTCATTCCCAAATGGGCTTTATTTCAAATCCTTTGTGCAGACTGGGCTAGCTGATCGATAAAGCACAGGCAAGAGAAACAGCTTGTCCCTAAGTGACATCCATTTAAACACTCTTGGCACACACGCGGGCAGGGTGGCGGGAGGGATGCTCTGGTGCAGAGGTGACCTCCTGTTCTTGACTCTTGTTCACACCCTTGTGTGCTGCTGTGTGGAATCCTGGAGTGAAAACAGGTATAAACCTCCAAAATTTCTCCCTCAGCTAATTTCAAAGCCTATTTACCCAACTGGATACACAAGGATTATGAAGTGCCTTGCAGGGCATGTTTGATTAGTTTAGTCCTTACACAGTTCAGTGCAACTGTCAGAATAAATGACTTCTTTAGGGGAGAGAGGCAAAAATACACATTTGGTTAATCAACTCAATATTGCAGCAGTTCCCAAAGATTAAATATGCACTGCATAAAAAAGCAAACCAGGAAAGGCCTTTTAATGTTAATAACTCACTTGCAAAGAATAAGATTTTGAATAAAAAAACGTCATCTGTTCTTTAGCAGAATCTAATCCTAGAAACCTGAGTTCACATGAAATCTGTAACTCCCCTATGGCTCTTACTGTTGAATTGCTGTCATTACATACCTTATTGCTGAAAATAATAATTGCAAACATTATTGCAAGTGGCAGGGACACTGCAAACAGAAGTGCTGAGATTTCACTGATGTGAGCTTTCTTCTTGCCAAATGTTTAATATTGCTGCCTGTCACCTAAAATTAACAGCAAAGTTGCACTGCATTTGGTGGAAGCTGTAGCTCTTCTCAGTACCAGGTGAGAATTCCATTCCTGGGGAGATTTCTGCTCCCCTTCTGTTATTAAACCACGGGTTAGGGGTTGGGAGGCGCTGCAGGGTGGAAAGGGCTGTCTGTCGGTAGTGTATCATTCTTGGGGGGAGGAGAAGGCTTTTCACAGGGAATGACATTTGCCTAGTAACAGGACACACAAAGGCAGGCAGAAGATGCAGGACCTGTTTCCTGGTCTGCCAAATTGCTTTTTTTACTGGACAATTATTTGGCCGCGACACATTTTTAAGGAAATCAAGTGCCTGAAGATGTATAGAGAAGGTGCTGAAGTCCACAAGAGCATTCAGACATCTGACACCAGCTAGTTTTTATTTTAATTCCTCTATGTTTTATAAAAAGCCACCAGAGTTTCAGCATCTTGTATCATGCCTATGTCTCTCAACAGCCTGAACAGTTTTTCAGAGCTCTGAATTTTCCAAAGGTTGTGAACGTCTCACATTCAAAACTGGATTTTCAGTGAGTCGGGAAGGTGTTGAAAGCAAAAGGCTTTGAAATATTAGGCTTGCAGGAGTGGAGCACTTTTAAATCTGGCCTCAGAAGTCTGATTTTCAAAGGAGCAGAGCGTCTACAATTTTGACTTCTAATAAAATTGTGAATGCTCAGCACTTTTGAAAACCAGTCCCTTCTGCCTTGGCTCCTTCCTCTGTGTAACAAGGAAACCATTGGCCACCTCACAGTGCTCGAGAGCTGTGTTGGGCATCTTTGCTTAAAAAGCAGTGTTACCCATCCTTGCAATGAAGCTTTTCTAGCTGCTCACCAGGACCGAATGGGCAGCAATAGTGGGCAGAGAGTGCGTAGCATCTGGGGTCAGACCATGGCTCCGAGGCCATCGGCTTTGGCTGTGGGGGAAACCTGTTCCACGTGCACAGACAGCTTGGCTCAGAGGAGCAATAAAGCGCCTTTAACATTTAAAGCTGGCCGTCTAAATAAAATATCTCAGTGGCATTGTTTGCTGTTATTATTTTGGATGGGTGAGGAGAAGGGCGGGATGGGTGCTGGAAAGGCCAGACCCAGAGTAAATTGCTGTTTACGCTTCCTGGGGCTTTTTAAAGAAATGCACTCCCCGCCTTGGTTACGACTGCAGATCCAGCGAGAGACATGTGGGTCCCTGCTGCCCTGTTCCGCCTGCTCCTGGTGCATCTCGGCTGCTCTCACCTACTGCACTGGACATACAAAGGTAATGAAAAACGAGGTTGTTTTGGGATCGCTACTGACTGCTGGCTTGCTAAAGATGCTCCCATCCTTTTTGTACCGCAGAAGCAACACTCAGCTTGACTCTCTTTCCATTAGTGAAAGATCTCCACAGAGCAGCTAATTTATTCCCCTTTATTGATGCCTGCGTGTCTTGAAAGTGATTCTCTTCAATGTCACCCCTTTTTACTCCTTTGTGTGGTTGGGACACATTGTCAGAATTGGCAGACCAACGAGGTTCAAACAATGGGGGAAAATCTTTTCAATGTGTTAGAATAAAAGCTGCCCTTTGGATGATCCTGGAAGGAAAAGCTTTAAATACTGCCTGCTCATTATTTTATTGTCATATCCCATGCGGTGCAGATCACAAAGAAGTGCTTATTTATGTATTTATATATTTTGTGAAATTTTATCTGATTTTTCATTTGTTTCAGGGGATTGTTTGCAGAGCTCATTGAAGTAACGTAGTTCTTTTATGATCTTCACTGGGCTGAGAATCAAGCTAAAACAAAGGATATTGTTGAATAGATGCAATATTGCAATTAGGACACTAAGCTGTTTGCAGAAGTTTTCTCTGGATTTTCTTTTGGCCAGGCTGTCTGCACCTCCTAAGCCCCCCATATTTAACCGACGTCAGGAAACAAATACCTGCAAACTGACATTGCTTAAATGAAATAAAAATAAAAGAATTGGCAAATAGTAACAAATCCCCAGGTGTGGCTGTAATTATAATAATTTGAAAATTAGGAAAATGGTGAAGTAGCTTTGAACTATTTTCTTTTTAAAACAATCACCTCTCCTTCCAAACCATCTCTGCAGGATTTGAAGTCACCGAGTTCAACAATCACATGATGATTATTCCTCAGGTCTGGCTCCGTTTGTCTCAGACAGACACGGCTCTGACATGGATCAATATATTGCAGTTTTGGGGTGATGAAGAAAAGGTTTCTGTGACTGATTGTCAGTCACTGCCGTGACAGAGATAGAATCCAAATTTCTACTTAGGCTTAAAGTCCTAAATATAGAACTAGAGGGAGGGCAAATAGCCTTGAAGGGTTCAAGCAGTTGTTAATAGTTTCAGCAGCACCCAGACCTCTGCGGGAAAGATTCCAATTAGGGCTAAGAGGCTCAGAGCCGTTGGGAAAAGCATCCAGCAAACCGGGTCTCCTACACATTTGCTCCCTCTATAGGTGACTGCAGGAGGATTTTAGCATTAAATACTCGCAGAGGCGATGAGCGTGTGCAGGTGAAGCTATGGCCTTAAGTTCTTAGTCCCACGTCAAAGGTCTGTGCCTGAGCTGGTGACACTGAGCAGGACAGGAGCTGGCATTAATGCTTACCATGACCATAATAATTAGGGGCTAATTAGGCCTGGGAGGTGAAGGGGCATCAAGAGCTCAGAGCAATCAACGGAATCATGAAAATGGGACGCCCAGGTCCTATTCCACACCAGGATCTGTCTCCCAAAAGCAATGAATCACTTCGTCATTGTTTGGTGTGTGTGTAAAAAGGGGGTGCCCCGAAGAGGCGTAGCACTGTGCTCAGGAAAGGAGGGTTTGTTAACAAAAAACACACCCAGGACATCAAAGCCAGACTGGACCAGTCCTATCCCAGAAAACATACAAAAGGTTCCATTTATTTAAACCATTTCACTCCTATTCTTCTTTTGTTAGCTCTCTCCCTAGTTAAAAATAGCAAATTTGCTGCCAGTTCCTGATCCTAAGCAGAGACTTCCCACCTATTGCCCTGGTCCTATTCACTCTCACACTGGTTGAGAACCTGATTCCGCACCTTTGGCAGCTGAAAGCCCCACTTAAATCCCCGTTTCTCTATAAACACTGCTTCTCTTTGGGTGGAGGTTCAGTCTCCAGCCATCAGTAAGCTATGACTGCAATGCAGGTTTCTTATTTTGCAGCACAGTTGTCTTGCAGACGGAATAATGTGTATTTTCACTCTAGGGAAGGCAGAGAAATCTTTTATTGCTGCAGCTCCTGGTGTTATAATAACTAGATTGGCATGCCCTGCTGGCAAATGAGGAGAGTTTTCCGACTCCGGAGCTAACAGCAGTTCTCACTATGTCCTGATAACCTGGTTTGCTTCTCCTCCGCGCAGAAGGAGATCTGGATGAAGAGCACTGGGGAACGCACTTCGCAGACTGTGCGGGCAAGCACCAATCTCCAATTGACATCCAGAGGAAAAAAGTGAGGTACAACCCCCAGTTGCTGCAGCTGGAGCTGAGTGGTTACGATGGGCCTTTGCGAGGGGATTTCACAATGACCAACAACGGTCACTCTGGTAAGACTGGGGGGATCCTTCGCATTACCCACCTAAAACGAGGAGCTGGTTAAGAACTCATTGCTGGCAAAGGAGCAGCCTGAGTCAGAAATCAGGGCGCACAGCTCAAGGAGTGTATTGGTCCTGCAGCAGCTCCAGCTGCCACTCACCTTTGTGGCAGAAGGAGAAGCTCTAAGGCACAAGGAAGCAAGAGCTGCCTGTCCCCTCCAGCCCCGTTTTGCCCCCTGAGCCGTGGCTCGGTACACGGATGACTGCACAGGCGGCATCCAGGGGCCTCCCGTGCCCCGTTTCCATGACAATGGGTGATGCTGCAGCCAACAGCGCAGGGAACAGGTCAGCAGCTGCAAAGAAAAGGCCTTACATTTTTGAAACGCAGATGCCTTTAATAGTAGTTCTGTCCTGAAAGCCCAACCCTTTCATCCGCACTGCTTTCATCCACACCGCATCCTGTACTTTCTGCGCATCACACCGGGCTGAGTTCTGCAGCGTTCAACGGGAGAAAGAACATACCTTCCGCTGGGACAGCTGATGGGAGAAACATCTGAACCTGACAACTTTCTGCTTTTAGGCTGTAAAGTAGCGCGGTGGTGTCCCCTCTGGAGGTTTCACCTGGGCAGCGTAGTGCACTTACCACATTGCATTTGGGGTATAAAAGAGACTTTATGAGTTCATGTATGTATTCTCCCAGCACACGCAGGATGCGGGAACAGCTCCTGCACGTCCATCTCAGCACCCTGCCATAGCCAGAACACTATCACAAGCCTTTTTTGGCCAGCAAGTGACACTAGGATGAAATGTGGTGGAATAAGCCAGCTTTGCCGTAGGGGTACGCGTTTTTTTTTCTTCCCTGGCTGAGCAGATGTCCTGGGAGGATGTCAAGCTCATGACAGTGCAGGAACAGATTATTCGTTTTAGCTGATTGAAATGCTATTCACAGACAATACCTTTTTTTTTTTTTAACTCACCTTACTTTGCTCTGCTGTCTCACTTCTTTCTGCTCTGGTAGTTTTGCCGTTCTCCCCAATTGCACAGGAAAGCTCTCCAGAAACGCATATGTAAACCAGAGAAATAAAAGGCAGTTATGGTTCTGCAAGATATTTTCTCTATTAGACATCAAAAAAGGATAAAAGGAAGCTACAGCATTATAGATTAACCCTTTCTGTCAGTTAACTAGAAGACTGCAGGACTATAGTAGTGAATGGTAATTGGTGCGTGCTGACGCCTCTCTGCGTTCAGAAAATGCATCTTTTGCCCCCGTGCAGTAATAAGAACTAGAAGTGACAGAAATAGAGAAGTGTAGTTCAATAGCAAGTTTGCGTCTGAGGTTCGGTCAGGTGTCACTCACACAAAGTACAACACGGAGGAGAATCCCTTCCTTCTAGTCAGAAGTTTGGTATTTCAGGTCTCAGGAAGGGGAGCAGAAGCACAGCGAGGGTTAAAAGCCTTATCTTTGGCCACACAGGCTCAGGGCAAGGCTTATGATTTAGGAGGTCCTGGATTCCCCTCCTGCGGTCTGTAATTCGTTGTCTAAATAATTCATCAGCTGGTACTGTTGGGATAATGCTTTTGGACTACACATGAGCAATGAGAGAATTTTCCAATAGCTGCAGTGGGGAGGGAATGCGTGTTTTTGGGAGGGCGTTTGGAACATAAAACTGGTAGCTCTGTAATCCCACACAACAGTCCTTTCTTTCTCTCTGTAACAGAGAGAAGTACAGAGCGAGAGCAAGGAAATGAAGTGATGAGAGACATACTGCCTTCGGAGAAAGGCTGTTGTGATTGTATTTCTAAAAAATCAAAATGAATAAGTACTCCTGCTTGTAGCCCATACAAGCTCAACATTCAGATAGAAGCTCCCATGTCAGCATTGCTACCCTGACTGCCTATAAATTAATTCCTGCAGGTTTAGCTTTCAGATCTCTGACTGCTCATGTGTATTTTCCTATTCTTCTTGGTTAACATCAAAACAATGATTTTCTGATGCAGGGCATTTCAGTAAAGCACAAAGAAAAAAATGACTGTCCCTATTCACAGCTCTGTGAAGTCAGGCTAGGCTTTCTTACTGCCGCCAGTGAGATGGGACAAGATAGAAATATCTCCCAAGGAAAATATTCCACTGGGCCACATCAGAAAACATTCAGCAGATCTGAAAGGAACAAGAGACGGATTTATCAGCAGCGCTCTCCTTAAAGGCTCTCAGGGACCGAAGACCAACTGTCTCGCCTAAGAAAACAGCTACGCTTCCTCTCTCGGTGTATAATTACCAGGCTAAATCCCACCTGATAAAGCCTATTTGCAGTAGCACAGAGTGTCTGCACAAGGAATCCGCACCTATCTACCGCATCTGCGCAGACACACTCACACAGATAACCTTAGGTTAATGAAGCCTTTTATATTTGGCATTTGGACTTTTCTTTCTTTCTTTTTTTTTTTTAAACAGGATTGGTCTTGTAGTAGGTAGGGAGGACACACACAGCTCTGGAAGATTAAAAAGTCATCCATGCAGGGTGTGTGTAACTTCCCCCAGTAGCAGATTATTATTTTTTATTTTTTTTTTAGGACTGGCACCTCAAGTGTGGCCTTCATTAACTTCTTCATTAACTCATCCGCCGCAGAGGCCAGCACTGGGAAGGGAGAGGGGCTGGCTGCGTGTGCTGTGATCTGTAAGGCAGTAAGGGACAAGAGCCCGAATGGCAGGGCAGAAACGCTGGAGGAAGGCGCAGCCGCGCTCCGGTTGGCACTGCGCAGTCCCAGCGGATCCCCCAGAGCGCAGCAGGAGTACGGCACTTCAGCTCCGAGCAGTCACGCTCTCCACACACGCTTTACACTGGTGATGGGTAGAAGCAAACTGGGCTGTTACCTACCCTCGTGCTTTCAGCAAAGTATTCGCATAATATACCTTACAGGAGGCTTAAGCTTCCCATAAGCTCAGAACACAATTCTCTGGACGTGTTTTGTGGAAAGTAGCAACCATAGTGAGCTACTTGAGGTAAATAACCCTAATTGTGGAAAGCAGTCAGCAGAGATCTTCCATAAAAAGTAAGGAAGATGCTTTTTTCCCCACTCTAGACTCTTTGGGATATTACAAGGAAACATGTTTTCATCTTGTCTGTGTGTCAACAATTTTAAAAACAAGAGAAACTTCACACAAAATGACTAATGAATCATATAGACTTTGCTACATTTTGCAAGGATAGTTTCTATTTCTAATACCATGCTCTGGGCTTTCATTAGGATGAGGCATTTCTCCATTTTCGCTCCTAGGTTTGGCATATTTATTAACATAATATATGATTTGTGGCAGTACATTAGCAGGAAGACAAGTGTTTCATAGTCACTTCGTGAATACTCCTTGGCAAGGAGAAGCAAAGAGATTTGTCTCTACAAATCCTTCAAGCATTAATACAAATTTACAGGGCTCTGATCCAGTATGCCTGTTCCTAGAAGATGCAGAATCCAGAATACTGGAAATTCTATGATTCACCATTCTATGATTCTGTGAAATTACGATGACGGGTTAGATAAGTTCAGTCACTTTGTTGATTTCTATCCCCCTTTTCTTCTTTGGAAAAAATAGTAGTTAACAAATCTGTGCACAGCCCTGCAAGATGTGATGTACTCTGCGAGAGATGAGCATTTAAAGCACTTTTATTAGTGCCTAAGGGAAAAACCCAGAGCGGCTTAGATGGAAACAAAGTCCGCAGACACAGGCAGTGTCTTTGTGCCTGGCGTGGTCTTTGTGGTGCACGAGCCCAAGGTCAGGGAAGATTTCAACTGCACCTGGCTTTAAGCTTCAGTGGTTTTCCTGGCACACTGGAGTTAGTTCCCTGACCGCGACCGTGCCAGCGTATTTCAGAGAGGGTGTTCTTGGCAGAAAGCACTGGGCACTGGAAGGGCAACTCCAGGAATGCGCATGGCTGCACCCATTGCTGTCTCCAATCTGGTTTGGGGTTTTTTGGTTTTTTTTTTTTCAGTTCAGATTGATTTGCCACCCACCATGCGCATCTCCAGAGGGCTCCCAGGCATCTACACTGCTGTACAAATGCATCTGCACTGGGGTGGCCTGGACCTGGAGACCAGCGGCTCCGAACACACCATAGACGGGATGAGATACTTCGCAGAGGTACTTGCAAACGGAGCGGGCTGGAGGGAGGGCTCGTTGCAAATCTGGCAACTGGGAGATGGGAAGCTGCAGCCCACAAAGCCTGCAGGAAGCAATGCAGAGGCGAGAATGAGAAATAGGGCTCCTGTAGTGCCAGTGGTTGGTGCAGTGCAAGGGCTGCGCCTGGTGGTGCTGGCACAGAAGACTAAGAAAAGCCATCGCAATAGCACTAAGAGCCTTCAAAGACGGAGTTGTTCCTCCACATTCATCACAAACCTATTAAACTAAAGGTCTATTTGGCTGTGCTGTGAGGCACAGGCAGCCGGAA
>NW_009649449.1:1573111-1583821 GCF_000708025.1 Charadrius vociferus | reverse complement strand
AGGAATTGGGATGGTGACGCTCCCTTCAGCCTGCAGTGGGTCCTTTAAAGCACCGAGGAAGCCATTTATCACTTCTTGCTAAATGACCCTGCTCTCTTCTGACAGCTGCACATTGTCCACTACAACTCAGCTGACTACTCAAGCTTTGAAGAAGCCAAAGACAAACCAAATGGATTGGCTGTGCTTGCCTTCCTGTATGCGGTAGGTTTGACGCCCACGCTGCTGAGCAAGGCCAGTCTGTGGTCACTGGTTATACTATAATCACAGTCCAGACACGAGCAGCCTGTACTGGGCTGGCACAGCTATCCTAAAGGATGATGTGTGCCATCAGTTTGAGGAAGCTGTGCTGTAGCAGGACTGTTCTTCCCATATGCCATCTGGGGTTCACACAACAACTTGGGAGCCCCAGAAAAATCTACCCTATAAGAAGTACAGATGGATTATCAGCTGTGGCAGCTGGTTTTTCCCTGCTGTACCTCAAGACCTTGCTCCGATTTGCCAGTGGGAACACTTGATTTTGTGTGGATTTAGGGGTGGTGGAAAAGGATCCTTACAATTCGCTGTTCTACCCAAGATCTATGTGTACATACCTTATAATGCCTAGGGTTGTCACGCCTGTCAAGAGATCTGTGATAGTATTTGTTGTCTTTGTCTCCCATTTCATCGATTAGTGCCCCAAGCTGATTAGCAGTATAGAAGGACAGGCAGGTCACTAACCTTTTCTTCAAGTTTCTATGCTGTGTTTAGGATGGGCACTTCGAGAATACCTACTACAGTGAATTCATTTCCAAACTGGCAAAAATCAGGTTTGCAGGTAAGACCTGGAACTGCCTTTCTCCATCCTTGATATTCTCAAAACCTCTACGTACATACTGGGTCGGGGGACAGACATTTCGCTGCTGCTTTGCTCGCAGTTACATGGCCAAGCATCCTCAGCCATGCACAACTCCACGCCGTCCCTGCCCACGCAGCTCAAACGCAGCTCTCTCTTTCCTTTTGAGGTCAGTCAACAAAGCTCGTTTCTCTGGATGTCCAAGCCATGCTGCCAGAAAACCTCTCACACTTCTACAGGTACCAGGGCTCACTGACAACCCCACCTTGCTCCGAGAGCGTGATCTGGACCATCTTTCATTCTCCGATTGTCCTGTCACACACACAGGTAAGTGATAGCTGTTTACCAGACACAACAGCATCTCCTTCCTCCACGCTTCACCTTTCCACACAAGTTTCCTTTTCTGTCCTCCAGTCATTTTTAGGAACAGAGGATCTAATAGGGCATTTCTCACATCGGGCTTTTGGGATAGGCTCCTAAGCAACTGGAATTACGGGTGGCTGCAATGACACTGGGATGTTACATCACAGCGAGGGCCAGTTTTTGTACAGCAGCAGTTTACCTGAGGTCTGGTGAGGGATAACAAAGCTCAGTTAAGCTCAACCATCCTAAAGCACTACAAGAAGTAAGAGACCAGTCAGAATCAGCAAGGCAAAAACTGCTGCAAGAGAGTCCAAACTCCTCCCCCAACCATAAAAGAGCCATTAATAATATTAAAATTATTACAGAGTAATTGGCATGTTTTTAGAAGAGTATTTGGGGATTTTTCTTGTCTACACTTAGGATCATTTCAGGAGTGCCCTGCTGTGAGCTGTGGCTGTGTGACAGGAGAGGGTTTGTCCGGGCTCCTGCAGAGGCACACAGAGGACCTTGTGGGGTGCGCAGGAGCACTGGGCAGAGTAACCCCACTTGTCCCAGCAGCTGAACACTGTCACACGGCGGGACTCCCTTCTATCCCCTCCGCCTGCCTTGTCAGGACAAAGGCTTCAGCAGGGAAAAAGTAACACAAGTAAAATAAGCTTACTGTGGAGTCTTGCAGAGTGCTTCATCTTCCTTAATAATAAAGAAGCACCAGAAACTTTCTTTTTCCTAGAAGAACAAGGTAAAGTGGAGACTACAGTAGCAGATGATCACAATGTGTTCTCGTTTGAAAAAGGAATTCTCTTTTTTGGCATGGGAAAGGCTGGTAGGCTCTTGTGAGTAAACAGTACAAATATAGCAGCAAAAATTCCATCCATGCATATCATCGGGGAAGTGTTAAAAACTTCCTTCAGGCTAAATACCTTTATCATGAATTAGCTGATAAGAGCCCTCCTGTTCTGTTCCTTTCCCTTGCTGATACTCAGCAAAAGACCCTGTGGGATCCTCTGTAACAAGTTGCTCGGTTCAATCCTGAGCTGCAGGATCTGCACCGCACTTCTCGGCAAAACTGCTGTTCCCGTTTCCCTCCATAATAAACCTGCATTGCTCACAGATCAGCCTCCTGGAGAACACCTTGCTGGACGAGCAAAACAGGACGCTGCGCAACGACTACCGACACGCTCAGCCCCTCAACGGGCGGGTGGTGGAGTCCTCCTTCAGAGCCAAATTCACCCAAGGTAAAGGCAGTCAGCAGCCAGGACCCGGGCTTTCCCCTGAGAGGGGCAAGAAACCTCCCTGGAAACAATTAAGTTGCAAATTGCTTAAGCTAGTCATGGTGGAGATCACCTTTCCCGGAGGCAGAAGTGTCCCAGGTGGAGATGGTCCATGTGCCACCACATCTTGCTTCTAAGGGCACGGTGGTGGCTGTAGGTTGTGTGCCAGCCCCTTGTTTTCACTGCAGTGGTGTCACACAGCTCTCCCAGGATAAGTGGTGCTACCTGCCACTATGGTTCAGGTGTGTCTGCATCCATACGGGCGAGGAACACTTACCACTGTAGAAACAGCTCTGGTCAGCCAGGCACCACAGGGAGGTGAGACGCTCCATTTTAAAACAAAGGTTTCCCCCAAACCTTCTACAAACTAGAAAGCAGAAAAATCTACCGTGTGCAGGTCCTGGCCATCTGTAAATTCAGCTGTCTGATTGCTCTAGAACAATGCCACCCAGAAGAATTCAACCTCAGACTGGAAGAAATCCAGGTGCAGCTCCAAGACATGAAGAGAGAGTTGCTGAATGGAGTGAGCCACATAGGTAAGAAACACACGTCTATTCTTATGCCCAGCTTACCTTCCAAGGATGAAGAGCCTATGCCCTGTTGTCCTTGATGGCCTAAATCATTAACAGGTTTGGTACCGATACGTGCAGGTAGAATTTTGTCCCATATCCAGGCTTGCTGATGGAAATGCTTCAACTACAGCATCGTTAAAGCTAGCTCTAATCTCGCTGCTCTCACAGCAACTGCCGCTTTTTGCTGCGACATGTAAGCACATTTTTACAAACAGGGAGGGATTTGGGCTCACAGTTCCCCTAGGATAAATAATCATTGTCTCTGTCTTACACAAGATGAGACAAGAGGAAGGGGGCGGGGGGGAAAGTAATTTTCCCAAACAGTTGGATGAGGGAGCTAAAGACTTCTCATCATTTCAAGCCCCTTCCCTGTCGGTATGACACATGCCAGTAACTGTGGCTCAAGACAGCCAAGACTGCCGGAACCTCGCCAGGGTTTATTCTTCACGATTTGGGCCGATTTTTAAGCACAGCAAGAAATGTAACAGCTGGCTATTTGTTTGTTTGTTTGTTTTGGTTTTATTTTTTTTGTTATTTCAGGTATTAAATCCAGCACTTTTCCGGCTTTCTACTTCCCTGTGGAAAACATCGAAAGTTTTGTGACTGTTCGTCCCCTCCGTGACATGTCTCTCCAAGCCTTCACCTTATGTTTCTGGACAAAAGCCCAGCACGCTGGCAGTCAGACTGTTCTTTCCTACTCTACACAGGAGAGGGATAATGAGCTAGTGATGACCGTGGGCACAGATGTGGGATTGTGGATAGGAGGCCATTTCATCAGCTTCCCCCTGTACCACAGGGCACAAAATTGGCTGCACTACTGCATGGCATGGGCCTCCCAGTCTGGCATGGCAATTTTATGGCTCAATGGAGCAGCTGGTAAAGCAAAGAGTATTCAGAAGGGGTATGTGAGCCAGGCTGGAGGGACGCTTGTCCTTGGGAAGGCTAGAGACACTCTTCTCGGGACGTTCTCCAATGGTTTTGCAGGGTGGATGACTCATGTGAACCTGTGGAGCCAAGTTCTCGGTCCTGCAGATATTCGGGCACTTGCGTTGTGCAAACCAGGGCAACTGCAGGGAGATGTCATAGCATGGGGAGAAACCTCCATGACCCTCTTGGGAGGGGTGGTTCTGGAGTCTGACACCAGCTGTCAGTGATCCCAACTTTTTTCTTTTTTTAAGGCAGCAGAAGAATCCAAACTGCTTGCTGGGGAAACTAAGGAAAATTTAGATTATTTGCTTGTTTCTCCTTCTGCTTTGTATAGGTTCACCACGCACCTGCTAGTGCTCCAGGTCATTTTCCCAAGTAGGTACGTGGCAGCAAATCCTCCATCAGTGGGAGAGAGGCAAAGAATAGAGCGGAACTCAGCACAGTCCAACGCCTTGTATTGTCACATCCCTCCCAGGAGTTTGACTTAGGTCACCTTACATAGATATTCCTACATGCCAAAAAGCTACTCTCTTTGGTGAAAGGAGCCACTTTCTCAAGTAAAACGTCTCTCTCATCCTTCACCCAGTGTCACTTACTCACCATCTTCCCTGCATGCATCCTCCTTTCCCATTTCTCACCATCAAGTCACCACCCCTTCCCCTGCAGACGTATCACATAGGCAAGGGTACGTAAAGCCCTACGCAATCACTGTGCTTCGATCAGTGGCACGCTTTCTTTTCTGTAAATGGATGTAGAGACTGAGCACAGAAACAGCTTCTTTTTCAACATGTATGCATCACAAAATTGGGAGCAAGTATAAAACTTATCTTCTAAAGTTAATCATGTGACAGGCTATGTCCATCAACAACAAAATCCATGCCAGGCTGTTCAACAATTCTGCTTTTTTCTAAACAGAGGGCAGCAGCCCTGCATAGTAACTAATTAAATTGAATTTCCCCATGTTAAATTATGCTATAATTAACCCCAAACCCCTTAAACTAATAAATACTTTAAGAAATCCTCTATTTTTAATCAGTGTGCACTTTACTTTCTTCTGAGTCAGCACTAGTCATTCAGACTCGGAGCTTTTCCAAACCAATTTAGCCTTCAGGTGGAATGGGACACAACCAGAAACCAGTAGAAGGACCAAGCTCTGAACTGTTTGAAGACTTCAAGTTGTTTCAAGTACCTGAGGGCGGAGTTATTTCAAAGCCAAATTTAAGCAACTCAATGTGAGAAGCTAAAGACAAGTTTGGAGACGTTTGCAAACACGGGCACCAACCTACAGCCCACTGCACAGGAATCAACCTGAATTTGACTCCCGCGACACAGCAGGGAGGTTCTTACTGAGTTCAATATTGTGTATTTCTGGGGGACAAACAAGCACCAACTGGCTCATGTGTATACAGTTGGGGCGCAGGGGATTATTAAAGGATTAGGAGAGGGACTATTGCTCTTTGGCAACGGAAGTGTAAACAGTAGGGAGCAACATGAGCTAAATAGCTCCAAGACTAGGGTACCGCGAAACAAATTGGCTGTGAATAAGCATCAGCCAGATGGATGAGTCCTAACCTCAAGAGTAAGGCTTTGGAAGGACTCATCAGCACAGTTGAGGGCTAGCTCTGATTTGAAGGAGAGAGTTGGGTGAGCAGGGTGGGGGTGAGGTTATAATGACGTGCATTTCCAATTTAGTGGTCCTTTGAAGCACACAAAGGAAGGACAAGAGTTGACAGGATAAACGCCATCATCAGCCCATCTAACAAAGTACCTCAGACCAACTGATGCTCTCTCCACCCCAGAACACCAAAGGCTGGTGCCATCACTCATGATGGACTCTCAAATACATGAATGACAGTTCCTCAGAGGAATATAATGCACTCCTTGCACAGGACTGAACAAACAGCAGCCCAAGTGCTGGCTTGTATCACCTGAGATGTGTCAGTCAGGACATCAGGAGCATACCTCACCTTAGACATAGGTTACTTGACCACAGGAACTGAGTTGGCTGAGGATGTTGCCCTTTCCCTGTGACAAATACCATGAATGGGTAATTTGCCTTGGCAGTGGCTATGCCACGATGCAGAATGGTCCTGCTCATTACCCACGATGAAAATACTCTGAAGACACAACGGCTTATTTGGAAACTTCTGCTGTTGGAAGTTTGCAGAAGGTCAGAACGAAGATCATTCTCAAATGATGAATTTGTTCTCCCACTGAACAGATCCTGAAAAACGTATGGGCCAGGCCAAACACTGAGCTAGGTCACAGGTCAATGCTGGAGGATTCCGTCTTCTCTCTCTGCCTGCCTGGGATGGAGTGGAAATCCTTAAGCTCCTCTTTGTCTTCCTGAATCTCCACCTTGTTCCTCTTGGCCATGATCCTGTTGATTTCCATGAAGGTTTTGTTCTTCGTCTCAGGAACAATAAAGAAGATGTAAACTATAGTGGCGAGGCAGATGGCACAGAAGATGAGGAAGCTGTAGGGCCCCAGTCCAGCCTAGGGGCAATGAAAAATGAGAGAGAAGGGATCAGAGGAATACTCCAGTTGTGTACATTACATGATTTGGACATGCTGAACCCTGCAATAGCTCTAAAAAAAGAGCCGCCACAGTGACGTGCACATATTTTAAGTTGAACAACTAGAAGTTAGGGGTGGTTCTAGACTCTGTCTTCTCATACCACGAGCAGGGATTTATGAAAACATCATGGATTTACTGGAAAAGAAGGATGAGGGTCTGTTAGGAAAATCAAACTAAACTCGCCAGCTCCCTTTGCATGCACTAAAATCAGCAACTGTAACAACCCAGGGGTCGCTACTGCTGGGGACCAGTTTGAACCAGAGACCTAGAGATCAACAGCTAAAATTGGCTAAAATGGAAGACGGGGAATCTGCAACCTTTTCCATGCTCCTGAATTCAGGATCATACATCCACCTGGAAAAATAACAGCTTTCTTTCAAAGTGTGTGCAACAGAGCGATGTGATAAAAAAGTGCTGATTAATATCTGTTTCTTGCCCTTAATATATAATCCTCCATAGGGGTACTGGGACCCAACGTGGGCACTTATGGCTCTCAGGATTAAGAAGGCTGTGTAAGAACACAGGGGTGAAGATACCAACGTTAAGCTGAAGTCTTGCCCCGTCATGTGATCGCGTCTTACCTCCATGTAGAGGAACACAAGCCCCACGGTGAAGTTGCATAGCCAGTGGACAGACCCACCCACCATGAACGCAGCGGGCCGGGATGACTGCAGGAACATCTCAGTGATCATCACGAAGGGAATTGGACCTGGAAGGTAGTTGCACGTTTGGAAACCCCAAAGGCAATTCCCCCACTCTCAATTCCTAGATTGCACTGCTCATTTCAGTGGCAGGCAATGGTTTCTAAACTACTGGTGTTTAGAAACACCATTAAACCAAATAAGGGATTAAATTAAAAAAAAAAAAAAAACAAAAAAACAAAAAAACCCCCACACAACAGGGCAAATAAACTACTTTCCTACACTCACACACAGCAATCAACCTCTTCTCTCCTATGGCTGCCCCCTAACCATGATCCCACCTCCTGCACAAATTGTAAAATAAGGTGGATAAACATGAAACCTCTCTCCAGAGAGCACCCTGTGAGCAGCAACTAAGCAAGTGATTGCTTCTTAAAAAAAAAAAAAAAAAAGACTGAAACACCCCAACACATGCAGGTGTTGGAAAAATGACTGGTGGGACAAACCCCCGAGCCCATGCCCTGCTGCTCCATGGCATGGTTAAGCAGAATCAGACCGTGTTCTCATTAATGGGGTCAGGCCACAGGTCCAGCTGGCCTGGTGGTCTCCCTGGTTATTTATCAGCAATCCCCCTGTCCTCCGGTGCTTGAATCTGCCTGATGGCATAAATGGAAAAGGAAAGATTGTATGTAATTCCGTCTGCCAGTGAAACCTCTACAGGAGTTTCAAACCCGCGTTGCTGCATCCAGCAAGGGTCTGGCAGAGCATTCCAAGCTAACCAGACAACTCCACCACACTAAGGAACTGAGTCAGGGCAAAGCCCTTCCAATATCCACATCTATCTGCACATCTCCTTTCTGCAAAGTGATTTGTATAATTTGAGTTGTTTCTGTTTTGATTTGTTGCCTATAGATGCAAGCATGAAACATCTCTGCCCAGTTGGTAGGGCACGCTATCTCAGCGTAATTTTGCTCCAGATATTACTGGGGGCCTCTCAGGCACAAGCACAATTGTGCCTTTGCTTTTCCTCCTGAAAGCCAGATGCTGCCCTGCCTCACAGACACAGCCAGCAAGCCACTGGAACACATTTAACAGAGTGCATGGCCACACCAAGAAGTAGTTTTGCCTCCTTGGATTAGCTCCACAAAGCTTTTGATTTGAAATTTGGCATAACACTTGGCTTTACCCAGCTTCTGGAGGGGACTGGACTAAACCGTGCATACTTACTGGCTCCAATAGCATGTCCAATAATGTAAACAATGACACACACTATGCTGAGGTAGGACATCCAGGAGACAGTGGTCTGTGAAGAATTTAATCCCAGGTTAGATGCCGTTCCTATCTGAACATCACCAACACATTAAAGGCACTATTTGTAGTAAGATTTGAAGGCATTTCAAAGCCAGCGTCACCCTCCATTGCCAGATATGTCCATACTTAGCCACAAAAATCATAGCCTGGGTATGATCCCTGCCTCCAACAAATGGATGCAACGGGTATTATGAACACGGTGTACTAGAAGCAGTATTCAGACAAGCAGGATCACAGAGTTTCCCGGGTTTACTTTAGGTAGACATACAACTACAAAGACCTTTCATACTGTCCCCTTTCCACCAGGGTAGAGAAGCAACTTCAAAATATTCCAGTGGTCTGTTCCCTGGAAGGTCCCAAAATGCATGGGTAGGCTCACCCGAGCCGTTCAACTACACACCTGGAGATTGAGGGCCAAAGTTAACACCGCACAGGAGACACAGCACAACCCAAAGCCAGCAAGGAGAAGGATCCTCCTCCCCAGGGATTCCACAATGAAAACCTGAAAGAGACAGAAGAGGATAAGCGCAGACACCTGGGGCACAGCACTTCTTTTTCCAGCAAAATTTATTAAGGTAGTCTTTGTCTTTTAAGAAATTCAGTGAAATTTCCATCATTTGCTGATGGATTGTGGGCATGAAATCACCCAGGAGCTGCAAAAAGCTGCATGTGTCAATACCACAGAACAGGGAGGCCGTTCTTCAGGACCCAGTCCCAACAAGAACTGTGGGGAAGCCCCACGTGGTAACACTGGACACGGTTACCCCATGGTAACACTGGGCAGCAAAAGGAGGGCATGTCAGCCTGCAGACCAGAGATTGAAAACTTCTGCGGCACGTGGGAAATCAGCATAATTAATCACTTTGGTTGGCATAGCTGCCTTCAGCCAAGGGACACTGCAGGACATCTGTTGTGCAAAGCAGCTCACAGGACATGTAAATAACAACCTAATTTAAACGGTGATGGACAGGGGAGATTGGACAAGCTAGAACTCAAAGAGCCCTAAGAGCAACTTACAGCAAGCAAAGTCATGACGACATTGATGGCACCTATCGACACAGTGACGTATTGAACGTTGTTGCTGTCCACACCGGCCGACTGGAAGATTCTGTCTGCGTAGTAGAAGACCTGCAGCAAAACCACAGCTGTGTTTCCATGTGGCTGAAGGCAGAACACAGGAATCCCATTTTGGCTGCTTTAACATCCTGGAACTGGTGCACGGAAGCCTGAGAACTGAATTTTTTCATTTCTGGAGACGTTGGTGTTTGGATCCAGGCACAAGCACCTTACTCTAAAAACATCCAAGCTCTCTTTAACAGGACAGCTCGACTCTATATCTAGTACATGCGTGTACTGGATTTGGTACCGGCCAGGGTCAAACCACCACAACGTGATGCATCACCAGTGTCCCTGATGAAGGGGTACTCCTGTGTCCTAGGTTCCAGCTCCTGTGTCAGCACTGCCCCACATCATCCACTCTGAAGTCTCATCCCTTTATTACTCACCCCACCAGCCTTTCCCACATGCCTTCCCACTCACCGCATTAACCCCGGAGAGCTGCTGGCCCATCATCATGACAATGATAGAGATGAGCTGCCATCGCAAGCCTCTGAAGGTGCACAGGCTGAGTACAGAGAACTGTCCTTCTTCCTTTTCGGACCGGTCTTCTTGGCGCATTTCTTCTATCTCATCATCCACATCATCCCAGCCTCTCAGCTTCTGCAGGGCTAGTTGGGAGAAGAAAGGGAGTTATGGACCCCAGGCAGCAGATCTGCAGTGAGCTCTCCTGCTTCTAGTCAAGACAGAACAGTATGTAAACCATACTGTGTACGTATCCCCCTGTCAGGGATTCACATATGCAGAGAAAGGACTAATGTAGGAATTCCATCCACCAGCAGCATATCAACGAAGAATTTCACACTCAGTTGCTTCACTGTCAGTCAGTCCAACAACCAGATCTATCACATTCCACCCCCCCTTTCATTAAAGGATGATACTGTACCGTGTCGTGCTTGCTCTTCATCGCCCTTTTGTATCAGGAGATATCTGGGACTCTCAGGGAAAAAGGGCAATATAAGGAGCTGAATTACTGATGGGATCCCAGTGAGCCCCAGCAGCACGGGCCAGCCTGCAACAAGCAAGACAAGATGGCAACTGTGAGAAGTCTTTCTCCACTGGAGCCCACAGAAAATTCCCGAGCCAGGGCTTTACCTTC
>NW_009649449.1:1549560-1572990 GCF_000708025.1 Charadrius vociferus | reverse complement strand
CCCGAGGATGCTGTTCAGACCAAAGATCTGAGCTACGAGGATCCCAAGGGTGATGAAGAGCTGGGGTACTACCCCAATAGCACCTCTCAGATTTTTGGGAGATATTTCTCCAAGGAACATGGGAACCACGTTGGAAGCCAGACCTAGTAATTACAGAACAGAGTTAGATGTGCAGTAGCCTGATGTCGGCACACTCGCCAGCTTCAGTAAGATTCCTTTTTCCCACGTGAGACCAAAGAAATCAGTATCCAAACAAGCTGACATGAGGGTGAAGGGATGCGACTCCTTGCAGGCTTTTAGAAATTCCTTACTCCTTTAATTGCTCAGTAACATTTTGCAGAGAGCTTTGCTGGTTTGAGATCTCTTACAGGTAGCATTCTGGAATAGGTATTTCTACTTTAACAGGACACGGGTTATATTGAGGAACGTTGCATTGAGGAACGTTACCCACAGTAACCCCAGAGAGCTGCCAGCTCCCATGCTGACACTGCAAACCCGAGCCAAATCCCAAACTCCTGGAGTCAAATGACCACACGAGACTCTGATCTTACATGCCTAAAGTTCCTAGCCTTCAGAAGCTTGGAGTGACAAAAGGTGATCAAGACGTTATCCAAGAGCCAAAATACATGGAAACAAGTCTTAAAGCAACTAGAAAACATTATAAAACTAAACTCACGAGGGGTAGTGTATAGATTCGCACTGTAACCAGTCTTTTAACTGCCCAGATTAAAACACGCTAGCAGTGACTCCTGGACTACTGCATTCAAGTAACAGTGGCTCTGACCATCCAGACCTACGCTGCCCAAGCCCTGCCCCAGAGGGGCCCTGCATCCAACACTGCTGCCAACGGTGCTCCCGGCACCGGCGCTGCTCTTCAGCATGGACGGGCGACGCGGGGGTCCTACCGAAGGCTGAAGCAGGCTGGCGTGGCTCAGCACCTTCCCTCCCCAGACACCGCGGCCACAGTGCGAGTGAGGTTAAGCTGTGAAGGGCAAGTGAGGACAGCCAGTTCGGATTCTTTTGTCAGTTATTTATAACTGGAAAGAGGGATCACACTTCACAGGTCCCTTAGTATTTATTCAGAGAAGCTGTGCTGAGAGCAGCTGCCGGGCTGAGGAGAGTCAAAAGCCAAAGCAGAGCCGTCGGACTAGATAACTTCCCTGCCTTAGCTCACCAGTTGCAACTGCTGCATGTTACAGATCACATTGTTTTCCTATGTCAGTTTCTTGTTTTCTTGTTTTATCTTTACAGGAAATTCCCAACTCGCTAATAAAACATGGAGCATGTCAGTCACACCAGCCCAGAGCCAATTAATCGAGCCTAAATGCTGTTAGGACCCTTATCAACCCGCGCTGCACGCACTCAGTCCAGTACCGCGTGGGGCACCCGGCCGCGCTGCGTTCCTGTTTGTTCCATGTGACTGTAGCTCTAATACAGCCACTTACACCAGCAACTCACACACCCCCTTCTCCTTGGCTTCCCACTGCCTTTGCGGTAAATCCAGTGGCTCTGAACCCTTTGCTCTCCTTTTTAACATTTCTTTTCTCCTGCAGGAAGAACAGGCAGTTCCAGGACTGGATTATTGGATTTGGTGTTGTCTCCAACAGCTTTGAGTTAGAAGGATTATTCTGTCTCTGATTATGTTAAAAAGCAAATAAAAAAAAAAAAAAAGGAAAAAAAAAAAAGCTAGGCTATCTGCTCTAGGATGTCTAGGAAAACCGACTATCATGATCAGGTTTCCTGGCTATTGGAGCTCCAGTGGGTAGCAGATGCTTATTACAGAGGATGGCTGCATCTACAGACAGACATCTCCTCTGTACATCTTAATTTCCAGTTTCACTGCCATTGTTTACTACTTTAGTACTTCTGCAACATGCAGATGACAATGTTATTCAGTCAAGTACAGCATTGTTATGCAGATGCAAGGCTAAAATGTGCTACCTGTGAAACCATCTGTTGTGAGAATAAAAAACCTTTACATAGCCAAGACGACATTTATTGCTCTCCTTTTACCATCCAACCTCTCACTTACCAGCATATATTCCCATGATAACACGTGAAAGGATGATTACTTCAAAGGTTTTTGCTAGCTCTGAGGTTCCCATAAGGATTGCAGCAGTAATGGAGAAGAGGTTATTTATCAGCAAAGTGCCCTTTCTGCAAAGTAATAGAAAAGGAAACAGATTCAGTTTATTTTTTGTAAAGCCCCAAGAGCAGATAGAGCTCCTCTGTGTTATAGTTTCCAAAACCCAAATGAATCACCATCCCAAAGACTAACCAAAGAGAAAATGGCGATTGTCCCATTTTTCCTGCAGGGAATGAAGACTTCAAGACAGAACTGAAGTTTCTCAGGAAACCCGATCAGGGCCCGATCTCAAATCCCAGCCCAGGACTTTCATCCCTGCTCTCTACCTGGCGCAGCGCCCAGCATACAGCCTGGCCTTGACCATGCTGAAGCCATATAAATCCTTCTACACATGGGAGACAACACGTATTCCTGAGTCCAGCAACTGATCACCGGCCCATCTGCCTCACGATCACGGTGTGTGTGACAGTCGTGCTCCTGATGGGCTTGGCAAGCCGGAGTGACCAGTGAGGCAAGTCTTATCTGAACCCAGCAAACTGTTGGTGAGAGATGTTAAACACCACTGCCACGTACCGGCCACAATTGTTGACCAGAGGCCACACCATGAGGGACCCAAACAAGCCACCCAGAGGGTACATGGACACAGTAAGAGACCAGAGAAACGTCTGGAAGCCACTGTCCATAGGGACTCCGCTCCTGTTGAAGTAGGTTTGGTTGTAAAAGTCTTGCATGTACTGGAATGAGATACAGAGCATGTTTAGCACAGTAAGAAAGATTTTCATGCTGTAAAAGCTAGTTGACAAATGCCATAAAGCTTTACACAAAAGTCTTGATAAAATCCAGAATGGCTGAGTTGGAAAACGAACGCAAGAGAGGGATGGAGAAGCCTGGACTAGAGAACTGTTACTACAAGCTATCCTGCCTTATAGGATTTGCCCAGTTTCCAGAAGAGAAGGCATTCCTCTTGCTCCATCTCTGCCGGGCACAAAGTCTGAACAGATTAACATCCCCCTGTCCTCTCCTGGGAAACCACTTCTCACCAGCTGCCCTGTGAGTCAAAGCACAGAGAAGCACCAGCGGCTGCCCTGAGACACCCGTAACCCACTGCTACGCTCCTGCCTTGTTTTGTATGTAAACCTGTTCCCAGGTCATGGTCCACTCCACAGTCCAACCTACCGGGGCTGGAGAATTGATCACAGACACGTTGTAGCCATACTGGAAAGAGGATCCAAACGCAGATATCAGTGCTACCAACGCAAGCGAAAGTGTCATTTTCTGCAGAGGGGAAAAAAACCACACAAACACCACCTTAGAAGGAGGTTTGGCTTTTAGGCATAAATGGCATTCAGTAAAAATGATGAAATACCCTAAGACATGCCTTCTGTGTTTTTCACTTCATGTTGCTGTATGAAGAAAGCCCAACGGGTTGTTTTCATTATAAATCATTTTGTTCTGCTTGATTTACACACAGTCATTACAGTAATTCCTTCTATTCTTTCCTGGTATTGATGGATCATTTGGATGATGAATAATTTTTAAGTTACCATGCTTAAAATACCACCCCGCAGGGAAAAAGTTGTATGCAATTATTCTTTTTCCAACATGCAAATTGGTTAGTGAAATAACACAGGATATTGGCACAGGAAAGCTTTAAAAAGAAGAGATTTCGCATGAAGTGGCAAAATCCCTTTCCTGTTCATTTGTTCTGCTTTCACATGCTGGCTTGCTCTGCCTCCCACATCTCAGGATCAAGCTGTTTATGGATCTAATCCGATTGCCATTGAAGCCACTTAGAAGTTATCCAAGTAGCTCAGCGAGGGCTTGGTTGTGGGGTCGAAGAGCAGCACTTTGCAGTTAAACAGAAGGGTGAAGTTGCCACCTGGAGTAGGATCAAACACCAACCACGTTTGCGGGTACACAGTCCTCAGGGTTCAAGCAACCCGATTTTCGCAACAATTCAGCTGCTCTTCAGTCCTCAGGCTGGCACTACTATGTTGACTGAGCTGTTTTGGGGCTGGGTTGGTTTTTTTAGGGTTTGGGGGTTTTTTTTGATAGCTCACTAATATATATTTCATTGCTGCTCAGTCCATAAAGTAATTTTTCATTCAGACACATATAATTTTCTGTCACCATCATTAGCCTTAATGTCTGCAAGGTTTCATGTCCCAACACCCAACTCCGCTCCCACATGAAGGTTCTGTCATTTCCCTAATGGAACAGCTGTCCAAATAACTGCTGGTACTCCTCATATTCCTCAGCAGCTCTAGCAGCTCACCTCCAGAGATCTGCAGAGGTTAAGGCACTGCAGGAGATCAAAATTCAAGTCAATCTTAGAGTAACGGTCAATCTCAATGGTCAATTCAAGTCAATCTCAGAGTAATGGAGGAAGCTGAAGCTTCCAGCTTCATTTTCTAGGAGTAGACTGTTGACATTCTCCCACTGGCGATGAAAAGCAGGCTGCCTTGCTCTCATTAAACAAATCCCAGCAGCTCAAAAGAGCCACTGGTGTTAATTATTCACATTCAACAATTTTAGGAAAACTTCTGGCGTACACGAGCATTGCATTGTGCAAGATTCCACAAAAACGCTGCTGTGAAAGGCAGCCCCCATCCAGAAGCATCTGCAGCCTAAAACTGATTAGAAAGTAGGAAAGAAACCTCACACACAGAGGGGGGGAAAGTCACGCAGAAGTTACACGGTAGGTCAGCTGCAGACAAAGTCAGGAGACTCGATGCACCACTGCACTGCAGGCAAACAAACTGGGTTTGAGAACATAGGCATCTCTGCTCTCCCTGCGAGCTCAGCTGTGGATATGGCAGCCTAGAAGATCTTGGTCTTCTCCTTCCCTCTACAAGTACCTGCAGCTCTCGCGTAGCTTGCCCTGCGTCCCTGTGGGAGGCTGAAGTTGGAAGCATCGAGTCTGGCATACTTACCCCCTTCGAATCTTCATTGCAGTCGGAGCTCTCCTGCTTCTCTCCTTTCAACTTCATTTTGGCGTTTGAATCGCAGATGCCGAGGACAGGCTTTTATAGCCCAAACAGACAACGCAGGGGATGGAAACGCCCTATGCAGAAAATCCCCCTCTGTGACTTTTCAGAAAACATCCAATCAACGCCAAGCTCTATCAGCCGAAGCAAGTTGTTGTTGTCTCATCATTCCCTTACTCTGCACGACTCCCTCGTGTCTTCTCTTTCTTTTCTTGTTCAAGTCTGTCGCCACCAGGGCAGATCTTCTTTTGCCATATCTTGACTCAAAACAGCGGTGCTGCGTAGCTACGGGGGAGACAGGCTCATCTCTCCAGCTAGAAGGGGCAGACTTGTCACAAAAGCTGCTAAATGAGCTGTTTCCCCCAGCTATGTGTACATGGACAAGATGAGCCTACGGCAATAGAGCTGCTGCTCCTTCATCCTGCAGCTGCGGACGGTGCAGCTGGAGATGCCGCCTGGCAACTGCTGCATGCTGGTGGAAACGGGGCGTTCTGCGGGAGCAGCCACAGCAGAGCGGGTGTTTGCCACCACCGCAGCCGTAAAACCGAACTGCATGAACCCTCCCGCAGCCACAGATTGCGTATCTGCCCTTGGGCCAAAACACTGCTCCTTGTCCTACCTTGCACGGATCGGTTTGCTCGGGGCACTTTTGCAGTTCACAGAGAACAGGTTCATCCTCTCAGATTTGTGGTTGTGACAGCGCGCAGATGCACTTTTTCCACCAGAGCACGTTAGTTCCTTTCCCTCTGCATGCAAGGTGTACCACGTGTTGCTGGCTTAGTATTAACCTCCTACACTATGAGGCTACTTTGAACAGTACAGGATTTGGTTAATAGTCAACTACAATTTCTAGAGATTATCAGAGAAATGCAAAGTTCACAGGTACCTCCAGCAACCAGGGAAACTGGAACCAAACATTGTTCTTATTGGTCCCTCTGTCTTTAAGAGCCAGCTTAAAAAAATATACATTCTCTTGAGCAATAAGAGTTGTTCATGTGTCTTGCACGCATTCTTAGCCTGGTTGCAGCCTCCCTTCCTCCAGGTGAAAGCATTCTGCTCCAAAAACAGGAAGGGAAACAGCACCCTGTTGCTTTCAGGATAGTGGAACTCAGTCCCTCAACTTCTTGACATTTGTCTTTTATTGCATTTGTTGTAAGTTAACATCCTTAAGGGTGCTGTTTGCTAGGGTATCGTGACTGTGGATCACACCTCAAGAACGCTCCTGCTTCATAGTCCCACCCACCACGTGGTCTCTTAACTGGAGAGATGCAAACCAGAATATTCATTTCGCCCATAACTCATGTTTCGCCACCTTCCTCTGCATTCCCATTGAGGGTGTAGTTAGCTGGTGCTAACCAAGACACTCTGAGCTAGCTCAGCTTCAAACATTGCTCGAAGCACCCCAAAACAAATGGGACAAGTCATAGCTCACTCAGCAACTAGTTCAGTCCTCACTTTCACAGATCTTTGGCCAGAAGAGGGGAAAATGGAAAGTGAGCCGCTCTGTCCCAGAAGCGTGGAGATTGCAAGGGGGACAAACTTTGTACATGAAATTTCTGTTCTTTAAAGCCACGACTCTTCTGGAGCTCTTGGCAGAGTGACGCCCACTCTGATACTCAGTAATTATAAGAAAGGAGACTTCTCCATCACAGTCTTTAAACTCCTTCCCTGAACTTGAAGAAATAATCTCAATACATACAAAAAAAAGCAAACAGGACATGTATGTTTGCCATCAGAAATCCTTCACCAGAGTAAATATTTGCTTATGGCAGCAGAACACTTCGAATATTTGCCAATCACAGCAAGAATCTGGTAACAACATCCATAAGGTAGTAATTTGCACTGGGATGATCTTGGAAGAGATCAATGAAGGGAGACAGGATGGTGCATGAACTTCTTGGACTTTCAAAGCAATTGCAGGGATATAATTTCTTCAACAGCTGAGATCTTGTTGGACTTGGGCAAAGAGCACAGCCAGTAACAAGAGAAGAGACACACATTTTGATTTCAGCTACAGCACATACTAAGCTGCTTACATCTGCTCTTCACCCCAGAGTGCATTTGCATGAAGACATTAACTCAGCTCTGTATCTTTTCTCCTCTGCACTTGTCCACCACATGGTGGGAGTTCCCACGCACGTATACAGGGAACCATTTACGCTCAGCCCCATCGTCTGTGCTTACAGCTGGATCCTATGAAATCCTGGTATCTTCAGCAAAAATAATTAAGAAGAGAGGCTTAGTTTCCAGGAGAATAAATCTGCTGGAGAACATTAGCAGTGAGCTATATAAAAGTGATGGTTAGATCAGGAGCTGGCAGCCAGCCCTGCTGCAGTGTGCTGATAGCAATGCTTGCGGTAAGGAGACTTATTAGGAGACATCCCACAGTGTATGTCCAAGAGCGTGACATTAGCAGCCTCTTCACCTGCATTTGGGGAAGGAATTGCATGTTCAGTCAAGGCTAATTCAGTATTATATGAAGTCCTGAACTACAGCTGGGGCCTCAAGGTGAATAAATAATTTAAGTAACAAATGATTTGCCAGCAAATAAGCCATGTACAGATACTGCTTTATCAGCTGCACAAATGGCTTCCAGCCAATTTCACAAGCGGTAGATATGGCAGTCTGATCCCTAGCAATAGGAAAGGGGGTTGCTGGATAAATAAGCCCACTCTGCAGGTAAACAGTAGCAGACAGGAGGCTCTGGAACTCAGAGGTAAGTGAGACCCTGTTCTTGCTGCACAAAGGCAACCCTAGGTAGCATCCTGCCAACCTTCTTCCTTTTCCACTGCTGCCCTTAAAGACCACCTCAGAAGAGCCTCAACCACACAGATGCATCCCCAAAATAAAAACAAAGGAGCAGACGGATCTATACGCCTACCATACCATGATCTGATGAGTCGGTCTGCGAACTGCCTGGTCCTTTCTCTGTTGGCAGGGTTGTGTGACCCAAAGATGGTTCCGAAAGTCTTGGAATGCTTGGATATTACATCTCCACCTGTACTTTGTCCAGCAGAAGCACCCGACTGTCAAAATACCCACACTGCCCTCTTGAACCTTCACAGAATCACAGAATGGTTAGAGTTGGAAGGGACCTCTAGAGATCATCTAGTCCAACTCCCCTGCTAAAGCAGGATTGCCCAGAGCACATGACTCAGGACTGCATCCAGGCGGGTTTTGAAAATCTCCAGAGAAGGAGACTCCACACCCTCCCTGGGCAGCCTGTGCCACTGCTCTGTCACCCCAACTGTAAAGAAGTTTTTTCATGTGTTGGAACGGAACTTCCAACTTGCACCCATTCCCCCTCGTCCTGTCACTGGGAACCTTAGTGGGTTCATTTTTCTATCCAGGACAGAAACACCGACTGTGTCAGCCAAGACCTGCCTTCAGCCAGCTCATGCCGCTCCACATTCATTCCTGCGGTTGTCTATAGGGTTGCACAGACTACAAGATACATGGAATAGAGACTCCCACTGCTTCTGAGCAGCAGGAACGACTTGTACTATGCAACTCTAAGTCTTACAAACATTAGGTTTGGCAGCATTAGAGTGCTCCGGTGTAACCTCTGTAACTGTTCTTCATGATGAAAAGAGAAGACAGTAGTGGCACAACCAGAAATTACTTTTCTACTTCTCCCCTGCTTTAGCAACAAGATTTACCCTTTAATTGCAAGTAGGTGGTTTGTTAAACACACAACTTCTAAGTTTTAAAGTAAAACTGACACCACGCATATCCTCCTGTACAACAGTGAACCTTGGTTCACTCCTAGAGCCAGGGATCATCTTGCACAATGAGACTCAAGTCTTAGGAATAAGACAAAAGGGGGGGAGGGGGAGAAAGAATAGGATTTTGCAGTGACCAAATCAGTATCAACAGTACTGATAAGTAGTGTAACAGTACTGATAGCATGTATGGGTGTACCAAGCTAACGTTTTTCTCAAAGGCTTGTCACACAGTCAGAAGGCAGAGTGATGACACAAAGGATTCATCGCAAGTCCCCCTGACAAAGCAGCCAAAATACTGCAAAGAGCCTCCAATTACTTCTAACACTGCAGAACAAACAAGCTTTCCCCTGCTTGATGTCTACAGCATCCGGACTCCTTTCCTCATCTGCCCAGATCAACCAGTTGACTTTGAGCACAGCTGTAAGCCACGGAAAAGCAGATACCCCACATGGGAATCATTGTGCAACCCCAGTAACAGACACTGTCACTCAACCGGTTGTGAATATAGCCATGGTCCAGCACCACTTACTACACCAGGGCTCTTGGCTGCTTCCAGCCCTGTGAGACAGCCAAAGTTTGAATCTAATCTCAGAACAGTTCATTCACGGGTTTGGAATCACACAGCAACTTACCAAGCAATACTCAACTGTCAGCCTGCCCATGCCTCAGGTTGGTTTTTCCTCTATAATGACTTGAATTTTCTGTATTTGGGCAAGTCCTGGGATAGCACCAGCTCTCCTCAACATTAGTCCCACCTACCTTACAGCCTGGCCTCATCTGGAGAAAGTGCAATTTGCAATCTCATGATTATGTACGTTTGTAATCTCACATAGCTGAGAGCCACAGTCCATAAGGGCAACAAGAGCCACACACTCACTTCTCAGAGTTCTTTCCACAGTTCACAGCAACAGGCCAGTAAGAACGAACTATAACAATGCATACTGGTGAACAGGTTGCTCAAACTGATGAAAGGTTTACATTTCTGTACATATAAAAAAAAGATAGGAAGAGGAACATATCTACAAAGAGGTAGGAAAGATTTGTCTTCCTGTACGTGTCTTAGTCTTTAGGATAGACACAAAAGAAACCTGAAGGAAGATCTCTCATCCAAATTCTCCAACGGGCTGAAACCCATCACAACACGCTTGAACAACATCTTGGTAAAGAAGCAAAACTTTATTTTGTAAAAGTTGGAGAAAATGTTTAAAAAAAACCCCAAGCAAGTGAGGAGCTGTAAATAAGCTAAAACATTATCTCCAAACAGCAAACAAACACCGTTCCCTCCCCAGCTCTGATGTAACGCCCCCAAAGCAAGACTGTAGCCTATGCTTCAGCAGAGTTCAGAGCACACACCAGGCATTGTCTTGCTGCTGGTGAGGGCTGTCCTTGCTGGAGGCTGGGCTGGTACCTCCAGATATCCCTGAGCACCAAGGGACTCTGCAGAGTTCAGATTTCCCCAGGAGGCAGTAATTATGCTGCCACCACAAACCACCATGGAGGAGGAATAAACCATCAAGAGGAACCATCCATCACCACCGTAAAACAAGAGTGTTTGCACACTGGTGTCCAACATTCAAGTGAAGAACAGAAGCCAGTCCGGAGCTTCCTGGAAGACCTCGCACACTAGGACTGGAATCCATGCCCAGGATAGTAGTCCTGTTCAGCAGTTACTAAAGTTTTCCTATTACCACAATACTTATTCACCCCAGAATTCACACCACATTTGCCTTGTCAGACAGGAAAGCAAAACCCCAAACAATTTTTAAGAGTTACATTGGAGGGAGAGGGGAAGTAGGGAAGAAAACCAGGCAGTTGGAGTACAGCCAAACAGTGTCTTCCAGAGGATCCTGAGCAAAGTTCAAGACCAAACGCCGAGGAGGAGCAGGACCTCTTCTGTTCGCTCAGGCGCTCCAGCGGTGCTTTCCCCCAGGCTTTAGCTCCCTCTGTGGGACTCTGGGATGATCCTGCACCTGCTCAAAATGAAGCACAGTTAAAAAATCCAGGACCGCCCCATCTTCCCGCAGCCAGTGTGCACAGGTTTGCCCCGAGACAGGACAACAGGCTTGCTGCAGCTCAAGCCGCAGGGACATCACCTTGCAGCAGCTGAGAAGAGGCATGGTGGACCCATTCCTGAAGTACAGGCAGGTACCCCAACCTCAGCCACCCTCAGAAACAGCAGGGTTAAAATTCTCCAGTCCGTGTCTGGCAGGAGAGACTTCAAAGTCATCTTCACAGGCCACTGAAGCTGCAGGGAGAACTGTGCCCCAGCACCAGCCCTGCACTTGCACGTCATGCCAGAGGCTGAGAGGGACCAGCCAGGAGCAGCCAAGCATTTCTGCACACCACCCCCCCTATTATCCCATCGCTGTTTATATTTAAGGTGCAGTCAGCTTCAGCGTTAGGGACTACAAGCACTTCTAAGAGGTCCTCTGTTGGCTGTTATTCTTTCTCTGTCCTTGCTGACGTGAAGATGGCCCGAGACTTTCCACTTGTACCAGCGCAGGTGCTATTGCCAGCAGCTGGCCTTTACCAACCAGCGTGCTTCCCTGAACCCCGGGGAGCTGGAAATGTAATTCTGTCGTGCTGCACATTCCTCCAAAAGCATTTCTCAGAGCTCTGTTACGGAAGAGGGCAAACGGAGAACAAGGAGCCTGTTTGGATTAGTTTTTTTTGAGGGGGTGGTTGGTTTTTTGTGTTTGTGGTGTTGTGTTTTGTTTTCCCATAAGCCGAGTTGGTGACAATTTTACTTCCTCTCTTCAGGCCTGGCTCAAAAAAAACTGAACGCAGCACAATTCTAAGTCTCATAAAATTTAAGATTTAGTATTCTGCCCTTCTGCAAGAAGTTTTTAACACAGCTCCTCTTTCCAAGCCACGTGGGCTTAACATGAGGTTGAGCTACCAAGGTTGCCTTTAGAAGTTTAAAAAAGCTTTTTGAAAGGAGGCAAAACCTCTTGAAGTCATCGATGCCAGAGATAAGATGCTTGCATCTACCTTTCAAAGACTCTAGTGATGCTGAAGAGCTGAGCCCCTCTACAGCCTCATGAAATGGGTTAACGAGCTCTTGAGGACTCCACCTTCCCGTGCTTACACAGCCTGCGTACAAGGGGACTTAAATACATTAATATAATAAAGTTAATGCCAAGCCTTCCATTCAGGAAATAGCAGGACTTGCACCTGCCTGTAGTCCCATGAGACCACTGTATCATTTAGCTGTTCTGCATGCTGTTAATATGCCTAAAATTAAACTAATAGGAGCAGCTTTGGAACATCTGGGTGCCTGCAGGAGCCCCACAGCTGCTCTCTCTCCCAGGCAATTCATGAGGCTCCTGTTCTTTTTGCAAAAACTTGTTATATGAATTAAAAAGAATTGTCAACTGATTAAAAAAAAAAAATCCGTTGTTTTTTTTTCTTGTCCTCCCAGAGCACAAAACCTTAAACACATGTACATGAGAGGTTTACTCGGAGACTGACCGTACCTGACACCCATCTCGCTTTCTGCGATGCTCAGCCCTGCCGTGCCCCATGACCGGGCAGCCTTGTGCCTTTCAGCCTCAGCCCTTTTTACTGCCTGTGCCCTGCAGGGTAATCCCAACCGCAGAACTGCACAGGGTTTCACTCTCTTTCTGAAGAGACTGCAGGAACTGCACACATCAGTTTACATTTACCTAAGCAGGCAGGACAGCTGCTCTAGGGTTTTACCTCTTTCAGCTGTACTCTACTAGTGAAAAGAGCACTACCAGTATCTGCTCCACAGACAGAAGCCCACACTGTGCCCCAACCCCAAGTGCTCTTAAATGGATTAAGTCTTGACACCCCTGCACGTTCTGCAATTATCACTCATGAGGTCAAGCGCAAGGAAACAAGATGCTTACACAACTAGACCAATGCAAGGGCATCAGTGTCCAGTCCTGGACCTGAAATGAAGAGCTTCTGTCAAGTTTTTGCTTCTACAGACTTTCTACATAAGCTCGGATGAATCACCCTCCGCTTTCTTACGATGATGAGCAGCAGGGATTGCACTATGAGGAATGCTTGAGGCACTAAATACATCTGAACCGTGCAGTACTGAAGAAATGTATGTGTGCATGGTATTTTACATCAGAAGGAGCCACTAATTCCTCTTCTTCAGTTTTCACTGGTGTCCTGTCCTTGTGGGCCAGACAGCACTGCGGTCTGTTTCCTCATTTTACAGGCTTGAGTAACAGACACCACCCCCGCTCATAGGGAAGGGGAGCGGATCAGTTCTATAAATGGTTTCACCCCGAAGGAGCATGACGGGGAGCTGCTCTGGAGTCAGACAGGGAACCCCCTCCGAAACCTACCTCTGCCAACTGCTTACTGACAGCTGTGCCCCCCCTCGCATCACCAGGCTGCACACAGGCAGGGCAGGAGGAAAGACTCACACTACATCTTTACCGAGAAAGAAGAAATCGGCAGTGAGGTGTAGGCAGCCCAGGCTCAGGTGCTGGGAAGCAGGAGTTTCGTCTGCTCAGGGCCTGGGACATCTTTGTCCTTGTCAGGTTCTGGGCGCTGCCAGTAGCTGTTTGATCTTCGCAAAGGCCAATCCACCTCATCGTAGTGGCAACAGCAAACGGAGGAAAACAGCCGAGTCCGGACCACCCGTGTACAGAGGACAAACATAATACAGTTGGCACCTCCTTGGAACGTGTTACCAATTCCCTGCAAGGGCAAGACAGGAATTAACCAGTGCCGTTCCTACAGGCACCCCCCAAAGAAGAGCAAACATGGTGTCAGACCAGCTATAGTACTGCCCACCTGACAGTTGGCAAATTCCACCTAGGTGAGAAAAACAGATGCAGAAAAACCAACCTCACACCCAAAAGCAGACCAGATAGCTGTTGTGGGCTGCTGTTTCTACAGCCTGGTCCAGGGGAGGCGCAGGCTGAGCCCTGCGGAAGGACAGACACCCAACATCTCTGGTCTGAGCCCGCTTTTCCTCCAAGCGGCAGGCATCGCCCAACGCTCCCACTGCAGTGATTCTCCGCAGCCACTAGATGCTGCTGGAACAGCTATTGCTGAGCATCCCACACAGCGCTTCCCAGGAGGGAGCAGATGTTCTTGCAACACGCACCGGTTTTTTACCAACGTGCGCTGCATCCTGCCACAAAAAAAAGTGCTATTAAGAGCAACAAAGCCTAATCTCCCTCCCAGATCCTCCTCCTAATGCATTTCCTGACAAATACTTACATGCAGGACAACCAGGACTGAATTTTGCACTGCAGGGGAGTTACAGAGGGTCAGAATGAATCGCACAGTGCTCCAGATGCGGAGGATGATAAAGATGACAGGGATGAGAATCAACTTCTTATCTGCTATGGAAGTCCGGGGTGGAAATGCAGGTGCTCTTGAGAGAATGGGGCGATACTCTGAGAGCGCTGCATGCTTCCGTGGAGGGTGGGAGGGAGACAAAAACGTGAACAAAAAGCTACAGGCATCAGACATTTAGCTCCAGGGATTCTTTCCAAAGCAAACTAAACTTTTGCATCTTGTGGGAAGTTAGCAGGGACACAGGTATGAGCATCAGCCTTCGGCCACATTCTGCCCTTGTTAATGCAAACATCCCTGCTGAAGCCAAGGAGTGACAAATAAAGGAAATCTGGCCCTTATCAGAGTCCCACTAAAACTTTATAACAAATACCACTACGCAGTTGCCAAGAAACCAGGTCATAACAATTTAAGAAAAAAAAAGTGGTGGTCCACAAAACAGTTTTGCTGGTCCAGTGACCTGTCCCCATCGCTGCTGGCTGTACCACTTCGTAAATCCGCGGTTTTTCCTTGGAAAACCCTCTTGACAGATACATATATATATATATATGTAGGGAGAAGTCTGGCTCATCTTTCTCAAACTATTCAAGCTTTTGGCCTTCACCATGGCCATAGCCAACAAGTTCCACAAGGAATTTGTGCCCAGGTGAGCCAGTCCTTCAGTATGTGTGTGTAGAACCTGCTGCCTGATTGCTGACCATATACTGTCAGCAATGGGCTTCCACGGATTTGGGCAAGCCAGCAAGCCTCTCTATACCAGCACATGTAGAAAAAAAAATCAGGGATCTGTGCCCGGGATCAGGGTGGCTGGAGGTGTAAGGCCCATTAAGCCCTTCCTAGGGCAGAAGCTACGGGATGCTCTCCGATTCCTGGATGGGGAAGAACAGGTCAACACTGCACACAGAGCAGCTGCTGGGACACACGATGCTGAATACCAGGGTGTTAATGTGGGTGAAGACATTAAATCTCAGGATAGCTGCCCTGCAGAAAACTATTCCTCCAACCATCAGGGCTACAGAGCATACACAACTTTGATGCGCGGTATTCTCCTTCACTCCAGTACTCCCAAGTCCTGACACCTCGCTTCCTCCAGAACAGAGCTGGATGACAACACTGCACGGTGGCCCCAGTCAAGCCCTACTGAGGGCTTTCAGCACAGCTTCTCACCCACTCCCATGTAGTCCTTTCCATTCGGAAAGCCCATAGCACACACCCTGTGCGTCCCCCACAACAAGTACTTCCAGAACTTCTCCTGCCTCTCAGACTGCGCCACTTGAGCCCAAACCCAGCCCTGGTTGCCTACTGCTCCTCCTTGGAAGTGGGAGACCTCCTGCCAGCAAAGTAAGCAGGCTACCAGTCTTGGCAAAATCCCCAGTGATGTGAAGAGAGACTCTCCTGTCCAGAAGGCGCTGTGTGCTGCCGCTCCAGCCCCCAGATCCCCCATGATGAGAGCAGAGTGACAACTGCCGGTGGCACAGCTCCTGTTGGGGACTGCGGGCTGGGAGCGGGGACAGGAGAGCAGAGTGCCCAGGAATCCCTGGCAGAGCAAGAGGGGAGAGCCCGGCCCAGCACAGGTCAGGTTTCCAGGCGGTCACGCTGCTATCTTTGACAGCGGCTGGAACACGGCGTCCTGTCTGATTTATGTCAGGTGACGGTGACTGGCACTAGCAAACCCTTCCCAACTCCCCTTTCCCAGGACCCTTAGGACAGCTTAAGACAATGTTCTTCCAACTCATCTGCGGAATCCTGCCCTAACCAGATCTGTGTTTACCCCAAACTCCCACAGCAAGCAGGTTTGCAGTGGCAGCGTTTTCCAGAAGGACATCGATCCTTATGTTGGGTTTTTTTTTCGCCCTATATACAACTTAATATTAAAAAAACAAAAAAAAAAGGACTCTCTGGATATAGTTCCTTCTGCCACTCTCAATCTAGATTTCTCTGTTACGCAGATGTCCGGGATGCCTGGATTCTTTGTGTTCACAGCAGCAAATAAGCCCCTAAATTCTGAAACACCCCTAGGACAGGGTGTCTTCCCATATTGCGTACGCATATGTGCCTAATGCTATAGTACCCAGACTCCCAAATGGGGCTTTATGCTGCTAATACAAAACAGGTATTCATAAACACAAACTATCATTAGAGGTCCTAAAATGACTGAGGTTAGGCAAGTCCAGATGCCAATCTCAGGTTTGGTACAAGCAGAACTGTGGAAGACTGACTAAAGTTGAATTTTGTCCTTCACATCCCATTTCAATTCTTACTGTAGGATTTACATTTCACTCATGTACATCCCATAACCCCTTAAGTTTCCAAAACGCTTTTACAGCCTTCTTGTGCCAAGTCACTGTGTAACGATGCTGCGGGCTGCTCAGTGAGGTGTGCTGCTTCTCCCAGTGCTGGATGCGCTTCAGCGGTATGTGAAGCAATTCCTGCCTGTGTCGCTGCTAAATAGGCAGCAAAATCTTCAGGGCATGGGAGGATATAATCACAAAGCAAGTCTGTAACCCAACCTGAAAGCAGCAAAATACTCACCGCTCTATTAATGTGCTTCTTGATGAGAATGTAGAGCACTGGCAAAGTCACATAGGCCAGTATCTCCCAAACTTTCCCCGTTAACAACATCCACAAGACCCGATCCTCTGCATCCAAGTTGACCCAACACCAGCCCACGGAAACATTGGAGGCATCATAGCCAATCTTCTTCAGAGCAACAGCAGCCACCGTAATGCCCAGGGGGACTCCCCAGCTGAGGAAAGAAGACGAAGAGCAAGGTTAAGCCAAGAACATACCCGGTTTAGCCCCTCCACACCCCAGGGAAAATGGGCGACAGACAAAGAGATTCTTCATCCAACAGGATGCCAATGCCTCTTCCAGAACATCAACACTCCTGCATCAGGCTGAAGGGAAGCGACTGACAAACAGGTGTTTGACAGCACATGAATGTGGACCACAAATCCACTTCCTAGGGACCCCCTCGAGGAACCTGGATCCCCAGGCCTGAAGGACGGATGCATAATGATGTGCTCCACTCTGAACTGGGACCTGACCCGCACAGCAAGCGGTTAGCGTCCAGCAAGGTCAACAGGAGACATCCCACCTACTACCCTGCCCTGTTCTCTCCTGGATACAGGTGAGGTCGAGGATTTGACAAAGCCAGAGCATTGTACAAGGTGACCATCCTGTAGGACGCAGCCATTCAAGAGCAAGCTGACCATCCACGGCTTTCAGAACGCGAGCAACCAAACCCCACGTTCTGATTCCTAAGTGACACTTGGCACAACCGACCAGCACACAAAGAAACCCACAGTTTTAGTCCATCAGTGGTTTTGTTTGTTTGTTTTTAAATGGAGGTGTAGGCAATATTTTTGGGAACAAAGGGATAACTTCTGAAGGACAAAGGGCAAGTTTCTTGCCAAGGAAATGACAGAAAAAAAAGCTAAGAAAGCAAAGAGGATTCATATTCACATAATTAGGAGCTGTGTTTTGACTTTGGCTTCTCTCTTGACAGCAGAGGCAAATATAGGGAGGCATTTAGAAGAAAAAAACAACTGTGGTGACACACATGAATTAAGTCTTTCAGCAGCTCAGGCTGCCCGCAAAAAAAACCCATGAGCAAGAACTGAAAAATTCCATAAGCCCAAATGTATAAATACTCAGCTCCTTCCTGGGTGCTGCTAATGCCCAGGACCCCACAGGCCTGCCCCAGGCGGTGATGTACAACACAAATTACTCCACAACTGAAATACCGCTCTGCATTCAACCGAACGCATCACCTGCCCTTCCCACACTCATCCTCAGAGAAAGGTTCTGTGGAGCTTGAAGAGGCACAGGGACACTTCCTCAGTGACACAAATGCTTCAGAGGTGCCCAGGTCACACTTCCAGCATAACTCTCCCAGTCTCTCCAGATGCAAAGAAAACGAAGCCATCACTGCATCGCTCTCATTACCTCCCTGGTTCGCACTCCTCTTTCACCGACAGCCTGGAGCAGCTGCAGAGAACACGAAAAGGATCTTCCTCCTCAAAATCAGTTTCACATGCATCAGACTATGCAGTTGCCTACACCAGATTATATGAAATTCCACAGCCCCACTGAAAAAAAATCAGAGATAATCCCACAATACTAGATCTCAAAAATAATTTATTTCCTACTCTCAAATCATGTCTGGGTTTACCTACTCACACAACACATGTAAATATTATGCTGTCAAAAATTCAGAGTCAACCTTATAGCATGTTTAGAACATTCTGTTTCAGTGCTCAGATGAGAACAGCCAGTGCTGATCCAAGCCAGTGCTGTTATTTAAGGACAGTTCTGCCCTCCCCGTGCTATTATCAGAGCAGGCTTTCTAAAAACATTCCGAACATTGCCACCACTGCGAAAATTTCTGCACAACTCATGACTAGTTTTGGTAAAAATGGTGATTTGCCTGAAAACAAGGATTACAGACGCAGAGACATTCAAATTTCAGCACACTTGGAAGAACCGACCACTAAGGTAAAGAACTCAACAGAACTGGCACCTCCTTAAAGAAACCATATTAAGGCACACAAGCACAAATGAGTCCAGGAACAAGAAAAAGGAAGTGTATTAAGAAAGTAATTTGCCTAAAAGATGATCTCCACAGTGACCTGAAACTGAAAGAGAATTATATGAAGATAAAACCAGGTCAAATGATGAGGCAGGGATTTAAGAGAGAACAGCATACAGACACAGTGAGAGAGGCCACAGCAGGAAACAACAGACCACCAGGCAGGGACTTAAAAACATCTTCAAGTATCAAACCAGTAAAAGGAAGAACGTGGAAGAACACTGCCACACATCAGGCAGCTAATTTTCACTTAAATAGTTTTATCAGGATCAGACGGCTATTACAGCTCACACCAAGGCCAAAGGACTACAAATCCAAAGTGAAGTTAGAAAATTTAGAAAGTAATCAGGCATTTCAGTGAACTTCTTCCGCTCCATTCTAGAAAAGTGGAAAGGAGAACTGAGAGTAGTGATTTTATTATTCTTAAGAAGCCCTAAATGACAAGTTCCCAAGGACTAAAGATATCAATGCTTTATACTCACCTAGAACAGGAGAACAGAAGAATCAGAGTATTACGCACCCAGACATATGCAAAGACTGGAATTAAAAGGATCCATGATGACAGAGAGAGGCAGAAATTTTACTCTGAGCCCCAAAGACAGCGCAATTATGTAGGTTGGGCCTCTTAAAAGCACACTTGGCTCTAAACACAGTGTGGGAGAGAAGGGAAAGAAGGTACTCCTTGCACCCCGTAAGGCGGCTGGCAATCCCATCTCTGTGGCACCTTCAACAGTACTTATTGCCCTAAGATAGCCCCCAGCAATCGATTAATAAAATTACATACATCCCAGCACGTCTTCCCACATTAACACCAATACTGCACTCATACAAGGCAAGACAAGGACCCTTAACCTATAGCAGCGTACAGCCCAAGTTGTTTTGGGTTTCTTGTCCTCAGTACACCCGGGTCAGATTGGTTAATAACACAGTTTGATTTATGCTGCACAGCTGCCTTCTTCCCGCCCCCCCGAGAGCCTGTTGCAAACAGAGAAGATTTGCAGTCACCTGCCTGCGCAGGTTAGACAAGACCTCCTACCAGCAAGCCTGCAGGCGATTACTGCTGGGGACAGGAATTTTTACTCTGTAAAGAGAGGGGGGGAATAATAATAATAATAAAAAAAAAAATTAAAAAAAATCGGTCTTCTGGATATACCAGCCAATTTCAGGAAGGAGCTTTGAGCATACTTTGTAAGCAGAACTCCAGACCAAATCTACTCCAGTTGAATTTTTGCTTTCCCTCCCCCTCAGACATCAAACCCTTTGCGGTACCGAAGTACCAGCTTCCCAAAACCAACCCGAGACTCCTCCCAGAGATGCACGCGTGAACACAGAAGCTAAGGCACCAGCAGCCGGGTAGCTGGTGCTTTGGCTGGCCCCACCTACAAGCTTTTATAAACTAAATGATGACACCACAGCAAATTTCAAGAGATCCCGGCACCTCACAGGCAACACCGAGGGACTTCAGCCCAGTTCTGAAACACAGCGCTGCCACAATCATGTACTACTTACAATACATAGTACACGAAAGGATCCCCAGGTACTCCACGGACTTGCATATACATGCATATATATGTATATGCATATATACGCATGCTTATAAGCATATATAAGCACACATTTATATATAAGCACACATATATTTTTACTTTTTTTATATATACAGAAAAGTAAGCATACAAATGCTTATAACCACCTGCATAGCCTGATCAAGAAATGCAAATACTTCAGAGGTTGACAGCAATTGCTATCAAAAGCAAAGCAAGAAACAATCCCAAGGTGGGTTCTGGTCTAGTCCTCACCCCAAGTTTGGATCAACTACTCTCACAGCAAAGCTGACATTACCCAGCTAAATGATACTTGATATTTAGAAACCCAGAACAAGTGAGGTAGCCTGGAAATTTACGCTCTGGATGCCAGAACTGACACCTCACGACTACACAAGTATTTTGAAAGCTGACTGTAAGCTTCTTTTCAAAGCTCATCTGAGCTCAGCGCAAGCTTAAAACCCAAGCAGAGCCCGTAGGTCTCTAGTCTAGCAGCGGAACAGGGGATGTGTTACCACATGAATCAGTAAGGAACCAACCCGTCTGACAGGTTTCATCCAGTGTGACACCCTGATTTCCCTAAAAAGAAACTTTCAGGTCCTGACTTCGAATGTATAGTGAGCGAGCTCCACTCAGCTCAAGAACAAACAGTCCCTGGTTATACTCAACATTACGAGTATTCATCTTTACAAACATTTGCCCTTACGAGTAGCTGCTTGTGAAGAATACACTCACAGCCAAACTCCATCCTGCCCGGAACCCCTTCCAGCAGCGTCGCAGAATGACTCTTCACACAGCAGTTGCTGCCTGACTACATTAGCAACCTATCGGGAGGGGGTGTGTGGGGTGGGGTGTGAATCCCACTTTTTGCCCAGACAAAAATGCTGGAAACTTGTCTTTAAATCCTTAAAACATCATCTGCCCCTTGCCACCTTTCCTTTTGCCCTAGACAGGTCTCGTCTCCCTTCTGCAGTTAACGCATGCGGTAGCATCTTTTTGTACTCGTTGCAGTGGTTCCCATCTGCGCAGTACTAAGATTTTTAGGCGAAAAGCACCGCAGACAGCCAGTGGGACTTTGAAGCGCTGAAAGGTGTGAGGGGGACCCATCTCCACGCATGATGTCCAGAATTTGATTTGATGACTGAGTTCTCAGGTAGTGACAGAAGTGCAGGGAAGGAAAGAAGGCAGATGTGTCACAAGGGCATGGGCAGAGAACAGGTCCTCACTTGTTTCCTCTGGCTTTTCACACAGTTCCTAAAGCAGGAATAAGCTTTAAACACCAGCTCTGTGCAGAATTGGAGTCATTTATGAAGCAGAAGGTGGTAATAGGTGGATAAAAGCTATCTACACTGCCCTTTACACAGAGCAAGCGGAGAGGATCAACACCAAGAACAGAAGATGGCATTTTATTTTTACCATGAAGACCTGAAAATCAACTTAATTAATTCACCCAGAGGAAGTTCAGTTTGAACACTCCCTTCCTCTCTGTCGCAGGGTTAGAGCAATCTTTCACGATTTTTACAGTTTTAAGCGTGCACAGATTATGGCCAACGTTATTTCAGTGAATCTGCCTGTTTCTCTCCACGCTCCATAGCTGGTGAGGCTGACAAGCACTAAACCAGATGGAGAAGTTAAAAGTACAGACAAAGACAACACAACAAGTGAGTAGCAGACAGGAAAATTACAAATAGGCCAGATTCGCATCAACCCTTTGATGTAGCCCGATGCAGACAGCACGCCCGTAACAAAGTCATAGAATCGTACGATCTCACAGACTCCTTTTTTCTGATCCTTAAGCAGCATGTGGCTCTTTACTGGCACTCCATCCTCTCCACAATTCTTATAACTATTTACTTGAAATGAAATAGCCCTGATGGATGTGCCATCACCTCGGGCTGCCTCCCATGCGGACCTTCCTGTCAGGCGTTAATGAGAACAGGTAGGGCAGGAGCTGAAGTTCCTCCCTCATTCACACACAGCCTTAATGTCTTTCTTTGGCCCACCTTTACCTGGACACAGCTCCAATTCAATCATCTCCCAAATGATGCTGTTGGAAAATAAAAGGTGACAAACATTCGACTAAGAAACAAAAGAAAAGTCAGTACTTGCCCCGATTGCTGCTTTTTTTTTTTTTTTTTTAAAGCAGATCATTCCTCTTATAACTTATTGCAAAAGCTCGGCAGCACAGAGGACTAAAGGATCACTGTTTTGCTCAGCATGGAGGTGGCACATGATTCCACAAGCTCAAATTGCATAATGAAAGCTTTTACTAAACACGATGTGGAAAAATCAGCTCGTTAAATAGCAGAAACTGAGACACAGAGCTACTGTGGTCTGTTTTGTCTTGCTTTCAATCAAACATGCCAAAACAACCTTCAGAGCACTTTTCTAGCAGCCTCCTCGCTTGTAGACTACCTTCTCCTACATTACAGCAACCCGCCTGGGGAAAGGGTAGGATGGACAGACCGGGCAGACATGGGGAAGTCAGGGACGCGTGGAAACACATCCCAAACACGGGAGTTTTGGCAGCAGCACAGCGGTACTGCAAACACGAGTTTCATGACGTTATTTCTAGGATGTCAGAGCAGGCTCTGGAGGGAAAGCAGAAGCCGGGATTTTCAGACATTGCCAGAGATTTTTCTACGTGACCTCAAGCAAATAATTTTTACATTTTCCTCATCTCCATTTCTTCACTTGGGGGGAGGGAATAAGCAGGGCTGGTTAGTTTAAAAGACCGCAAAATCCCTCTTTGAGAAGCACTAGAGAAGGGCATGTTATCCTTAAGAAAAGAGCAGGTGACTCCAGCAGCCGTCCCAGCGCTTCACGGCGGAGCCGCGCACACCGCGGCGGTGGCTCCCGGCCGCAGGGCACCCGTGGGCTCCACGCGTGGGGCTCTCACCGGGACAGCCGGCGGCACCCACCTCACTACGTGGAAGCAGCAGAGCAAGCCCGTGCCGGTGGGCGAACCCCTCACGATGGTGATGTAGAGGTAAAGGGCGACGGCCATGGTCCAGAAGAAGGAGCTGGTGTTGGCGAAGGTGGAGAGGGCGCCCTGCAGCACGCAGTCCCATGAGGTCTCGTCGAAGTCCTGCAGAACCCCATAGAAGTAGGAAAGAGCCGAGAGGAGGTCCGCCAGCGACAGGTAGAGCAGGAGCTGCCGGGGCCGCGTCCGCAGCTCCGGCCAGAGGGCATGGGTGCCCACCAGCAGCCC
>NW_009649449.1:1505761-1549407 GCF_000708025.1 Charadrius vociferus | reverse complement strand
GGGTGAGGGGGGGTTGGAGACACAGAAACAAAGTTTTTTCTTTAAATCAGGAAAAAAAAAAAAAAAACAACAAACAAAAAACCAAACACAACAACAAAGCCCAGCCCAACCAACCAAAAAAAACCCCAGCAGAACAAAAAGAAACAAAACCCAAACCCACACACAAAAACCAAACCACACACACTGCACCCCCCAATAAAACAAACAAAAAACTGCAAACAAAAATAACCCCACAAACAAAAAAAAAAACCATCAAAAACCCAACCAAAACAAACACACACACCCCAAAATAAAACAAACAAAACTCCAAACAAAAACAAAAAGCCCAAAACAAACAAAAAACCCAACAAAAGCAAAGCAAAAACACACAAAAAGCCCGCCAAAATAAATTAAAAAAAAAAAATCGAAAAACCTTCCAAACAAACAAAAACAAAACAAAAAACCCAAAACCCAACAAAACCCGCTGTGACTGCCTGGTGCAGTGTGGAAGAAGATACTGATTTTTTTCTTTTTTTTTTTTTTTTTTTTTTTTTTTTTTTTTTTTACTATCATCTCCTAAAAGCCATACTTCATACCCTTCTTCTAAGCAGAGTGCACAACTCTCCCACCCTTTCCCCAGGCAGAATTGTATCTATGAATCACAGAATGGGAAAGGGCTCATTCCACCCCTGTTGTCCTGGGCAGGGACACCTCCCACCAGCCCAGGTTGCTCCAAGCCCCATCCAACCTGGCCTTGAACACCTCCAGGGATGGGGCAGCCACAGCTTCTCGGGGCAACCTGCCCCAGGGGCTCACCACCCTCAAAGTCAACGATTTCTTCCTAATATCTAATATAAATCCACCCTCTTCCAGTTTGAAGCCATTACCCCTCATCCTATCACTACACACCCTTGTAAAAAGTCCTTCTCCAGCTTTCCTGCAGGCCCCCTTCAGATACTAGAAGGGGCTATAAGGTCTCCCTGGAGGCTCCTCTTCTCCAGACTGAACAATCCAATCTATCTATGTATCTCGCTACTTCACAGAACACTCACGGGAACACAGTTTGACTCATATGTGTTCAGATACGCAGGATCAGAGGTTATCAGGGCAGCAATCCTCCCTGGGTTCCTTCACCCTCCTGAGGTGGCACCAATGTTATCTTTACCTTCCACATACTTTACTTTGAAACACACCAGCACTTACTCTTGCTGTGACTCCTGCAACCTGGGAAGCAGAAAACGATAAGCAGACACAATAGAGCATTCACGACCATGTTAAACAGATTCTACATTTCTGTTGGTAAGAAAGCACCATTTTCCCCCGCTTTCAAAGAACTTACAGGTTGAAAGCACGTCCTTGTTTGCCTCTGACTTGCCTGATACTTCCCTGGCTTCCACACAGACAACTCACACCTCACACCTTTGATGTGGTTAGTGATGTGCTCCATTTCCAAAGGAGATGGTTATTGTTTCAGGTGTCTTGTTCTCTGGAACAGCTCAGTCATTTCCTGGCTACCCAGCAGTGAAGAATCCCTGTTTTTGCAATTTTTAACAAGGCTTATTCTGACCTGTAAAACCTTATCCCCCACTCACGCTTCTCTCAATACCCTGAAGCCGTCTAACACACCCTAGAAAACACATCTGGCAATAATATCTTAAAAACACACAGGTTATTCAGTGTTTGCATTTTACTTCTGGCCATAGTGTCCTTGAAGTTTTACATTCCCATCTTCCAAATTGAGAAGTTCTTCTCAACATTTTAAATTACTTCTTTTAACCAGTCTTCTATTTAAAACACACCATTTCACAACTAAGTTTCTCAGGATAACTAGTATTTAATTGAAGTCTATTTTTTGCACAGTTGCCACTTTGCTGCAAAAAAGATTTTACTTTTAGAAAAATAAATCTGCATCGCTCTCTGATGTAGAAGAGAGCTACTACTGCTTGTGTGGTTTTAAGAGCAGGATTTCCCATTTTTCCACTGCAGCAATTTCTTCTTCCATTACTCTGCTGCACAGCTGTATTCAAAACCTGCAGCCAGTCCCACTGCCTCCTTAACCTTTTGATTATCTTCATCTGGTTTTGACTTCTAAGTTCAAATCCAATTTTCTAATGAATCCTGGAAGCCCTTGGGGATCCACCAGTTGGGCAGGATAAATCTTCACACCCACTCTGCCAGTTCACAAAGGGCTTTTCACTAACGTTCAGCTATGCCTTGGCTACCCAGGATTGGGTACCCGTTCTGAATAAAGTCTTTGGAGCTTTATATCAGATTGATTTAAACCAGTCGTGCCGCAGCACAAAAGGGGCCACTTGGGTCAGCACGCAGAGCTTCCCACAAATGAACATCTCTTTTGCCTTTCCTGTGCCATCCAAACACACTGCTTCTGCTCCAGAGATTCACCTCCAAGGACAAGTCACTCTACACTTCCCAAGGAGTTGCTAGAGAGAACTTCAGAGATTTTAAAAATTCTCTTGACTAAGTCTCCAGCTATATCCAGGCTTGGTGTGCTGCTGCTGCTTGGTCACCTCAATGCATCTGCCATTTGCTCTGTTAACGTCACTTCCTTTGGAAACAAGATCTTCTTTCTACGTACCTTTTTGACCTTTACCACTCAGTTAAACCTCAGTCAAGCAGGCTTTTACCTTTAGAAGTTTTATTTTGGAGTCTGTTGCTTTCTGCATATTCTTCATAGGAAAAGGAAGTCACAGCAGCTTACATTTCCCCTGAACACAATCTGACACTGATAGCTTTTTTCTAACTAATTATTCCTGGCTTTCTTTAGCTGCCATTTGACTCCAAAAACACACATGAGACAAAACTTTGTCAAGGCTGCATTCCCAGTTGCTGCTCTTACACATTCTTGGCTTCTTCCTTGTTCTTCGGTTTCCCTTTCCCCACTTCGACAGCTCAAGACACTCACCCGTCACAAACATCCAGATCCGCTCCATCACATACCCTGGCTTTTGAGTGTTGCTTTTAGTTTGGGGTGATGGACTTGGCTGGACAGCACAGCTTAGTTATGTCTTGCAAGATAGTAGTTTATTTACACAACTTATTGTGCCCCAACAAACTACTTTTTTTTAGAACTGGAGAGAAGAGAATATCTGAATCGCAACCACCAGCTAGTGGAAATAAAAGTTTTGGTTTTGCCTCGATTCACTGAGAGACATATCTTTCCCATAGCGATCAGAAAGAAACAGGACAGGCACAGGATCTTATATTGGATGTCTCCCCGTTTTCTAAAAATATGACTACAGTAAATTTACACACAGAAGTCACAACAGAAGGGCATGCACAAAAAGTTAGTGCTTCAAAACTGAGTAATAAGAGGCAGATAATCTTACTAAAGATTCCCACTACCTTTCATTTTCTTGACATCCACATGTGCAAGACATCTACCACCCAGCATTTCTGTTGCATTCCTGGAATCCCGATACTATTCCCTCCGATTGCAGGGCAGTGGTGCAGCTGTCTCTGCCCAGATACACATTCCTGCCTCCAGTCCCATGGAATCCGCAGTTGTCCAGAGAACAAGTATTTGGAAACTGCACGATACATGACAATTCAAAGACAGTGTTGTGTGTAGCTCAGAGGAGAGAAAAGTAAAAAACTAAGCAACTAGCTTGTCCTAAAGCAACAAATACAAAATGAAAATTCTCCTTTGAGAATTTTACCTTCAGATGCTCTTAAAGCACAGGGAGGTGAAGCAACCTGGTATTTGGTGCAAAGACACAGAAAGTCTTTTTTCCTGACTTGAATTCATTTTACCGACTACTAAAAGAGCTTTCTGACACACAGAATCTGCATCTTATAAAGCATCCCTTGAGCTGTAACTATATAAATTTACCTCCACTAACCGTGAGATAGAATGTACTGACATAACCTTTAAAAAATAAAAAAAATGAAGAGGCTTCACCAGGAAGTTTTTCCCTTGCCTTTGCAGCTGGCTGGGAAGCAGGGCTGAGGCACAGTTCATGGTTAACTGGGAAGGAACCTGGTGATATGCCTTAGGGCTTTGACATAATTATTAGGGGCTGAGACCCCCACAGTACCTCTGCATATCACAGACACAGTCCTGGCTTCCACAGTACCATGTTACTCCCGATTTTGTGCCACATCAGTGAGACAACTTTTATCCGAGATGAAGACACTTCATGGAGAAAGTACACGAGCAGAAGTTCTGGTCTCACTCTGTCGTACTCCCCTGATGTGCTCGAAGGCCCAGCAGGGGGAGAGGAGTCCGCACTGCTGCTGAACAATCGGGACACTATTGGCACATCACAGCTTCAGAGGAAGAAAAGACTTAGCTGTTTAGGAGAGACCTACAGCTGTTTGTTTCTGACACCTGGCCAAGAGCATCCGAGCTCTTCTACCACATTCACTTTAAGGCCACAGACATAATTACAACCAAGTACTATCCTCTGACTCCCAAGTGCCAACTGCCAGCACGACCAGCCCTCCTCACTACCCACAAGAGGTCACTGCTGGTCCAGGCAGTAATATTTTTCCCCATCACCATTGTCCTGACCTAACAAGAGGTCCTCCACCATTTCTCTCTCTCTGCTGAAGGCAGATGGCTCTAACACCAGCAGATGTACCTGGGTCACCTTTTGCCATCCCTGCTTTATGACCACAGCTTAGAAGTAGTTTCAGGTAGGAGCTTGGACAAAAGTAAAGCCCAGTTTCATTGCACCCATAAAAAAAGTAGATGTGTACTGAAATCACCAGAAATTATTAAAAAGAAAAATTAAACAGCCATTAGATCCTCAGTTTGGGCAAAAAGCCTTTAATGTTTTAGTTTTCAAATCACCATGCAGAGCGCTCAAGGAAATCAGTACAAATGTTTCTTGTACTCATTAGCTTCTCAGGGCTCAGCCTGGGAGCAATAAGACACCCAACTCCCCCCCCTTCTCAGAGGAACGCAAAATTAAACACATCACACACAGCCTTTCATTAACACAGACCCTCTGCATAGCCTGGCTACTCCCATGCAAGACACCGCATATATGAGAACATCTAGCCAAGAGGTAACAGTGAACCTGATTCTCTAGAAACATAAACCTAACTCTGGAATCATAACACAATTAAAAAAAAAAAACTAGCCGACAGTTTTACCAGCACCTGAGCTCTTCACTTCCAGGAGAACCAGACCATTTGTCTACGTCATCACCTGATCCTCAGGGCCACTGCATCAGCTGAAAGGAAGGCAGGGAAGCATGGTTAAGAGAAGGCTTCTGAGAGACGAAAATCCTCATGTTTGTCTGTTGTTGCTTTTTCTAGCAGGTGACAAAAAATAATCTACATTTCCAGCAGTCCTTGTGCAGATTAAGGACCTAATCCTTGACTTTATTAACCCCATCTACTCCATTTTGGATAGACACTAATACAGACAGCCTCCGACACAGCATTAAAGACAGACATCTAGGGCTGCTCAAGAAATTCCAGAATGATCACCGACAGCCTTCATAACAATTTCTCAGTAGCTGCCCCCTCCAGACAACAACTTCTTCAAATACATTTAGAAGAATCAAGCAAAAAACCCACAAGGACATACATTCCCCACGTACCTACTAAGAACGCCAAGCAACAAGGTAGTCGGTTAAATAGGTGCAGACACTACAGCCAACTCTCATGCAGCTTTTCTTCTCAGAAAAAAAGTTTTCAGGGATTTGAAAGGTTTTATTTGGTAAACTCCAGGGTGAAGACAACTCCATGACAAGTACGACTGGGTACTACCTAGTCACCTAGAAGGAATCTGACATTCGCAAGCGAAGTCATGCTGGAAGTTCGGCAGAGGGGGAGGTCATTTTACAGGCAGAGGACAGGTTTTATGGAAGCAGCATTGCAATACACATAGAAGTACATAGAGCCAATAAAGTAATTTGGAGCAATAAAGGGTATGTACTATTTTCCCTGACTCTCCTTTGTGCAGGAAATTACAAAGTTTCATAGCTTTGTAACTGGTTAGTTTAAATTAATGCTAAGTTCTCTGAAATTAACAAATGCTATATGAATTCATACTCTATTTTGATTATGCAAGACTAAACACTGAATTTCTCTGCTGCTGCTACTTCTAGATTAATACCCACCATTCTCCCACTTCCCATCCCTCTGTTGTTCAACAGTAAACCAGGAGTACGCGCTCCCAGGCAGGCAGGTCTGCTTTCGGTGTCCGAGCACTAGCTGTGGCACGTTAGCTGTTACTCCAACCTGGCTCCTTGTGATTCTCATGGGACTGAAATATGCAATCCCCTTATCGCCTTTAACCAGACCAACATGACAGGCAACTCCGAGTAAGAAATTTTCGACTGTTGGGAGGCTCAGCATTGGGATAGAAGAACAGCCCCGAGGCAAGCACGACAGCGTAAAAACCTGCCAGACCGAGGTGAGCCTGGGACTTATGCAGTTTTTCATGTTCCATCTCCAGCACACTGGGACCACAGGGCAGAGTGTGTGTACACAACTACTGAGACAGGAGACCCCTCTCACCTACCAGCAGAGCACTACGCTAGCGCTTCGCTTTCATCAAGGAGAGATGCTTAGTCATTTTGAGCAGTTTTCCATTAGCATCAAAAATGTGTAGTCAGGCTGCAGAGATCACACAAGAATTCAAGCCAGCAACTCTCCAAAAAAAGCCATGAGCAATGAGAATTTTTTTTTGCAGGCAGAATGTAATTAGTTACACTGCCGGAATCAAGCCAGCACAATCAATGAATTAAAGTATGCTCCGAGTGATGTGAATTTTTCATCTCAAATTTAAATTAGGAGATTAATATGGGCTATTCCTTCATGCTGTGGCTGCATGGAGAAAAATAAAGGTATCAATACTGTACTTTCACAGTGAAACAGTATGCCATGAACAAAAAAAAAATATTACATTTAAGACCTGGTCTTACGGTCACCCAGCTCAGACTCACGTACGGAGTGGTGGCACTTTAGGAAAGGGCACTTGCACAGAATACAGAGAGGCACTCTTTGTAGTGATCTTCATGTCAATCTTTCAATGCTATTTTTTTAGCCATTCTCATTACCCATAATAAAAGTGTATAGACTGCATCTCTTCTATTTAGTAGTAGGAAAACAGGCCAAATAGTATTTTTGGGGTGTAGCTTTTACTGTAAATTGACTTGGAGGTATACACTGTACTTTGCAACAGAAAGGTCTGCCTACAACCTGTAGTTTTAACACAGATGAGACGGGAATATAAAAGCTAATAATGAGACCCTAAAGTAGGAAAAGTCATGAAGCATGTCAGCTTCCCTGGGTACTGAAATAGAAGCCCCACTGAAGTTATTTCACACAAGTTATTTGAACAGATGAAGTGTGAAGCAGCAAAGAGACAATTCTGCTAAAGGGAAAGGGTCCAACAGAGCCCAGGAGACTATTTCTTCCATTCGCACAAGGACATTGAACATCTACAGTCCACAATCCAAATATGACCTTGAAAATGGGTTGTAAAACACCATACCGTACTTCTCACCCCCCTTCTTTGAAGGCAGACATAAAACATTTGTGTTAAACAATTGACAGACTCTCTCCCCATATGTGGGTGCGGAGTGCCGAGGTCCCAGCAGGCTGATGCACAGCCACCACCATTCATCCAACTACGGGGTCAGCTGTGGTCACATTCCCAAGGCAGCACACCAGAACACCAGTCGGTATTCAACAACGCTGATTGCATCATGCTGCTTTCCCAGGTAGCAAAGAGCACATTTAACAGAGCTGTATTTGAAATCCAGTGCCCACACATTTACAGAAACTAACTCGTTGGTTGGTCACTACCAGCCAGCCTGGTTTAAGCACTACTGCAAAGTTATGTACAGGAAACTTGAAGAGCAGAACATTATCTTACAACCTAGAATTCAAACTCACTGACTTTATTAACACAGGTGAAGTTGCGCAGCAGCTACACGCCAAGTGAGACAGCTCAAGCCCCACACGTTTGTCACTGCAACCACATTCCAGTCATTGCATCAGTTCCATTCAGCCAACGCCCAGCGCAGACTCGAGTACGGAGCAGTGGCACTTTGGGAAAGGGCACTGGAAAGGGCATTTACACAGAATACAAAGAGGCACTCTCTGTAGCAATCTTCGTGGCGATCTTCCAATGATATTTTTTAGCCATTCTTATTACCTATAACCCCACACCCTGTTTCTCCCCAAAAAGCCTGGAACTGATGGCCATCTTTGGCTCCATAAAGAAGAAAAAAAAAAAACCAACAAACCCAACCACCTGAATGCAAAAAGCCATAGAAAAGTAGTATTTTATCAGGAAATGTGATGTACTAGCTCAAAACATCTGTCTCGTGACAAATATCCTGCAAAGGCAGACATGAAGTTTCTGAAGATTTGCAACAGAAGGATACCGTGCTCCCTTCTGTTACCTCCTGTTACCTACCCATTACCTCCTGAGTGCAGAACTTTTACAGACAGTTCATGAAGCTTCACAACTCCCTGTAATTGGTGCAATTATGTTCATGTCTGGGGGAAAAAAAAGTATACAGAAGTGTGGGCAAAGTCATAGCTAGTTTTTTTTAAAAGAGGCGTGGAGCTCCAGTGTCCCTGGATCATGACACCCAGCTCATGCCAAGTCACTGGGGGCCATACAGAAAAGATAAAACCAACTTGGTTTGATCAAAATTAATGTAAGCTCTTATCCTTTGAATATGGGAAGTTTAAACAAGATTTAGGCAAGGCCTTTCTTTCTTCCAAGGTTGGGTGCTCTTGCATTTCCTCTCTTAGAACAATCCCATAGATCGATCATAGATTTGTCCTTTCCATAAATCCTCCTTTGCCTCTCTCTTATCCAGACAAGGTAAGAAGCAATGTCTCACAGCATAATTAAAATCTAATTAATTCTTCCCCAGAAAGATCAGTTAAGTTTTTGGGCACCTGAGTCCATGTATTTGCAATGCACACATACTGACCAGCACCCAGGAGAAACAGCGACTACAGGCGAGTTGCTCCCACACTTGGTTCAAAGCCAAGTTAGCTCATCATTACCATCCGATTGAGGCTCGGATAAATTCTTCCCAAAAGCAGGCCCTTCTCCCAGTGTCTAGTGTTGCATTTTTGCAGTGTCACTAACAATAGCCGGTATTTTACTCTCAGGAAGATGCCTGTGGTAAGGACAAAGAAAGAGCAAAGCAACTTGCAACATGTTTTATCTTCTCTTTTCTTCATCTCATCTCTGACGCAGTGACCACATCATCAAGCATCCTGTGGCATTTCTCACGTTAGCGCTCAGCTCCGTCAGACCCCCCAAGCTCCAGTGCAACACGGTACACCCGGGCAGCATCCCAACCTGGATCCCCGTCCACCTCTCAAGCCAGGGAGATGAGGCAGGCCCAACAATGTGCAGCACTTCTAGGGCAGTATACTTGCTGATTGCTTCCTTGACTATTGTTCACAACAACCAGCTAAGACACTGCCAAAGAAACACTCACAGCTGGCGTCACGCAAGGAGGGAAGTTAGGGCAGGTTGTTCGAGCTCCTCTCTTCTCCTTGACAGAAGGCAAGAGTCTGGGGACAAACAAAGAGTCAATGAAGCAGCAGTACTAAAGAAAACAGCTTTCAAGGGAGAAGAGGTTTAAAACCAGAAACTGATGGTTACCCTGTCCCTTACCCCCAGTCTTGGTTAAGGCCTCAAAGAATTACAAACATTAACAAGATAAACACAGCTTACTTGTCTGCAATCCATATTTATCTCAAGGAGTTCCCAGGTTTCACACAACACCATTCGGGCAAGACAGTGGAACAATAAAGTGTTTCCAGATGCTTAATAGTTTGAGACACAAAGCTGTTTAAACTCTTGGTGGATTCACTTGACTGCACAGCTCTGCTCTTCAGTCACACATATGTTAGACAGAAAGAGAACTCACTGGGAACACAATCATCTGCAAAACAAATGAAAAGGAGACCAATACTTATTGTACCGAAGCCATTTGACTTTCCTGTTTCACATGTGGAACAGCCTAAGATACACAAGATATGGTGTTATCTAGCATTCTTGCAATCCTCAGTTCCTGGAAGCACATGAACATGTGAGAAGACAACCTTCAGGGCAAAGTCATTCCTTAACCCTTGCATCATGGCCTCAAAAGCAGGTTATTACTCAAGGGCCACTTGCACAACACTTGAGTATAAAGGTGAAACATGCTGCATAACTAGGAGCTCACTGGCTTTCATCAGCCTCCAATTCCTTTCAGTGATCCACTGGCAACACTACATCTGTATATTCTGAGACATCTAAACCTTCTATTCCCCCTCTTAATAGGCCAGGTTAAAAATTCCAAAAACTCAGGAATGTGTTTTGTGTTTGGATAGTAAGACAGAGCACCAAGACTCTCAATTCTTTTTTGCACTCACCCCATTTTTCTCACAGTGAAACTATATTTCATCTTCCAGTAAGTTACCAGAAACCTGCCATCCTGCGAGGAAAGGCAGAAGCACCGACTGAAAGGCAAGAATTGGAAAGACTTCAAACTGAAAAGGAGATGTTAAAACCCCAAATTCCTGGCTATCACAGAGTCCTCAGAATGGCCAACATTGGGGAGCAAATATTTTTTTCAGAAGACATACAGTAACCCAAGACAAACCTGTTGGGTTTATTGCAAGAGTCAGTGGCTGCTGTTGTACAGGATAACAGTGCAGGTGATGGGAAAAACTTATGCCCTCTATGTAATATCAAAGGAGACTGACAAAGGTGAAATGAAGTGCTGTAACTGCACGTCAATCAAAGCAGCACAGCAGAGAACAATAATACCTACCAGGCATTGTGATAACAGAACAAGGGCTCCATTCCCTGTGTCCCAGGAGACAGCACCAATTAATTAACAAATCACTTCTTGACAGTAACCTTTTCACCCTAAGGAAAAAAGCAAACAATTCCAAAACATCAAAATCAAGACTTGACAACAGTACCCACCTTCTTGCCCTGAAAACGTGTCCCACTCTGGAACTAGCTGTCTTGTTTAAACAATGACCTAATCATCCCTCCAACATTTCCCATCAGGATCAGAACAAACCAGACTATCTCAAAGGCAATTAACAGGTCAGGGACAAGCACAGCTATAGGAGAGCAAAACAATCTTGTACAAAAGAGGAAGATACTACTTCATCTTTCATCCTCCTCCGGGGACATACGGGACTGCAGAACTGCTGTTTCGGGAACTGTAAAACTTTGCTTTGAGCCACTAAAAATTAAGCGTGACAGGGCCAGGGAAAAGATGCTTTAGGGATCAACCTTGTAGCTATGCAGCAGGAAAATGACCCTGCTTTTAATTTTTTCAAGTCATTTTAGCTCCCTTCTGCTGCTCGCTACCTATAAGAATTCCTAGTGCTTTAGGAAAGGGGGAAAACAAGTCATCCAACTGCAACTGTTTAACAGGAGAACATGGAGCAGCAAAACCACCCTTGTATTCAAGGCTCACAGGAAGTGCAGCCCAAAAAAATATGTGCCTAACACCTAAAGTAGAAAAGAGGGGGTGCAGCATGCATCAGCGCTGCTCAGCTGGTCCAAACAAGTCTCCTCAAGGGGCCAGCATCTTAGACACTAATGTATGTCTTGGATCGAATCCATTGAGTCCTGCTTCTGGCAGCCAAAGATCTCAATAAATCTAGACAATATCTATCAAATTAGTGCAGCTCTTTATCTTTTTTTTTTTTATGGCACAATCTAAGATGTCAACTGAATGGGGACTGTTGTACTAGGCACCATACAGCAACATCGTAGAAGAATGCATCCCTACCCCTCAAGAGTTTATTCTGCACTAACATTAACGACTGTGTTGCATGAGACAAGATATTAATTCTTTCTTCCAAATCACTGCAGATTCATCTTAGGAAAATATCATCTTTCCTTAATATGGACAGAAATCTTCATGGTATTAAGCATAAATGAAATCTCATCACAGGCAAGTATGTAAGAGCATCCTTCTCCACCCTTCCTATTGATGTACCGGGAGAGAACATATAAGGTGCAACTCAGTTTTTAATTACATGAGTCTTGGAAATGGACACGAGTATTTTTTCCACAAATAAGAAAACCACAAGCCTCCACAGATGTGAATGTGATTTACCACCACGTGGAGTCCAAACAAGCTGGCAACAGGCAAGGATCCTTCAAGTTTGAAGACCGCAGTAAAAGCTAAGGTACAGACAAGCACCCTTCTGCAGAAACCTGGGATCATTTAACTGGTTAGTCACTGCTGTGGCTGCAGTAAAGCGAGCGTTTGCAATATTGAAGAAAGTTATCCAGCTCTTTAGTTTGCTCTCATTTTCAGATGATCAGAAGCTGTATTTCTAGGGATGACTGATTTGGGAACAGCTTTGAAGTCTCACAGGGAAACCAAACAACCTACCCAGTTTAGACTTAGAAGGGGCCCGGCAAAGGTGCTGGCCAACAAGCTGAGCAACTTTTCCGTTTCAGCAACTTGTCTAACAGCAAATCCTTTTCTCCTTTTAGTTCAAGTGTCTGGCAGATTTACTGTGATTGTGCATTTATGCAAAGCATTCTGCTTTAGGGAATTGTCTACAAGGACTTAGCCTATACAGACATCACTCCTATAAAACAACAAGCTGATGGGTGTGGAGGATGGAGATACTCTCCTGTTACGGAAATACCGGATTCCAAGAAAGGTAAGAAGTCCTGCCAGGTGAGATCTGCAGCAATCATTTTGTCATCACTGAAATATGTGATACCATAACCTTCATTTAATCGAACACATTTATTTCAAGTTCATTCCCAGCGTTGTGTCATCCTCCTGTTGTCAACAAGTGGAGTTTTAAGCTATGACTGACCTAGTCACAAGTCTTGAGTTAGCACCTGAAGAATTACACAAAGTTTCTCGAAAGATTTGAACAACTCCTGCTGGAAGCCTGACGCAAACAGGCTTCAAGAACTTCGTGTTTTAAGGCAAAACAAAGTTGAATTTTCACCTGTGAAATTTGTGGGTGAAACTCGGCAACAGGAGAACGCTTGAACAAAAAAGATGAAACGACAGTTTTTGAACTTCAGAAAGATTTAGGTTGGAAGAGACTGCTCGATATCAGCTAGTTCAACTGCTTATTTTAAACAAGGCTAACTTCAAAACTAGATCAGGATGCTCAATGTCTTTCATACAGGCTGTTTAAATCAACCCTGACTATTTCTAAACTATAGAACTAGAAGCAACATCTGAGTCTATTATGCTTACCAGGATGAGCTGGCATCCCAGAGGGAAAAAAAACAAAAACAAACCCAAAACATTTTAAAGCTATACCAAAACACTAGTGCTGGTTGCAGAGCAAGAACAAGTTCTCTCCTTTCCCCCAAAGAAAGGTGTTGGTCTTTATTATGACCTTTCAGGTAGGAGAGGAAGTGTCTTGCTTCTCTGAATACCATCAGTTTTCCTGACCTATAACCTTACAGACAGGTTTTCCTTTTTAAGATAAGAGTACATTTGATAAATTCTGACTTTGATTTGATACAAGTCCTATGATATGTAGATCCTGGGTTTCAGTTAGTCTCTCCAAAAATTTTCAGAACTAGTGCTGTATTATCCCATCTTCTACTGCAATTCCTGCGAGATGCCACCGAGTCAACCAGAAAATGGTTCTCGACTATGACTCTTAGCAATGCTTATTAGGCATTGTTATTATCATACTTTTCCTGTTACTTTCTTCTCCAACCCCCGCCCCGGCATCCCAATACCTCAAATACAGGGCACAAGCTGCTTAACAACTCCTGGTTGCTTTTTTTTTTTTTATTAATCATAAAGCAGAAACTTTCTTGATGAGATATATTGACATGACCCTAGATAGGAAAAATATTTACCAGTTTCTTACAGTTCTGCGGTAGGAGATCATCCAGCTGGCAGTGGTACCTGAAGTCCCTCTAAGGTCCCAGGTGACCCCAGCTTCCTGCTGCTGGGCCCAATACACCGCAAGCAAGCCAAGTACGGGCTCCGGAGCGGTGCAGACACCTGCTTCATAATTCAGACTCACTGCAAACTCAGACGGTTCCGGCTTTCTTGATATAGCTACGACTCCACCCCACGCACTGCCACCACTCCTGCAGGCCAACCTCACAGCTAATAAGGAAATGGGACAATACCTTTGCAGTGAGTCACAGACCGTCTACAACAAAGCAGATCTACGAGAGAAGAATAGACAGTCCCAGTAATTCCTTACTGCAACACAGTAAGACAGGCAAAAATCACACGAGATAGGTAAGTGACAGAATGACAGGGGAAAAGATAGAGTCCTAGCTTGAGATTGGTTAGCATTCCTACCTGTAGGACAGCTGCATTCCTAACCCTACCGATTTTCGGCTAATCACTCAGCTCAGAGGGACAGAGCCATTCGGGTAACAGGCTATTTTCATCTTATTGCAGGTGACAAGTGAAAAAGGAGCAGTGGTTTTGTAGCCCGCTGCAGATGGAAGCCAGATCTATTCTCCATAGCTTCTTTCTACAGACTTTCCTGCATGCTGAGAAACACAGAAGCTCTCGGCTACAACAGGGAAACCTCAGGAAGGAGTTCAGGTTATTACATTACTGAGATCTGCAGGAGAGTTATGTCTGTCACTCTGTTACCTACTCCAAGAAATACAGACACAAAAATTCCATAAAACATGGTACAGTTAAGGATACTATGAAGAAAATCTAAGTACCCATTTCCTCCCATTCCTTAAAAGGCATCGTATTTAAAATCTACCACATCTCACCCAAGTGAATCTTCATGTGGGATTTCATTGGGCCTCAATAATATCACTGGCTTAAGCAATATTATAACCCCAAATCAAAACAAGGTAAAGCCATGGAAATAATATACACATCACTTACTGAATTTCTCCACGTATTGTGTAGTGAGAAACATGCACACACAGAGTACACCAGACTTGGGCCTTCTGCCACAGCAGTTAAACAATTAATTCTTTACCAGGTTCAGTGCAACTTCCTTTCTTTCAAATTTCATTTTTCTTTTTACATGAAGACAAGCAAAAAAAGCCCTCTGATCTCTGCATTCTAGTAAATTCTGTTCTTACCCTCACAACCACAATATTTAACGAAGCTTTCATTACCTTCCCCCCTCCGCTTCTTTCTCAAATGAGATCAGAGATGTCCAGTAGCAACATCTTCACTTTGACTGCAAGCTCTTTAACGTAGTCCAGTCTCACTGGTTGGAAGAGCCCCTAGCATTTGTGTTACCAAGAAAACACATACACCATCGTATTTCACACATTGCACTTACTGCACATTATCTCTTCCCTTTACACGATTCCCTCCCCATATCTTATCTAACTTAAATAAAACACAGAGTCAGAGTGAACTTCATCGCCCAAAGGTTTAAGCAGAAGCAAACGTGTTCTGTTAAACCTGCTCTGTGGTCATCTGTCAAATACCGTGAACACTGGTTCTCCCCATAGCATCTTAGAGAAGGTCTTTAAGGAGTTGTCACTTTGGAGCTTACCCAAACAGCTCACCGTTCTACTGGCAGCTGAGCTAGCTACTACATCTACGTAAGTGCCATTAGTTTTTGGGTAGATAAGCCACAGACAGAAGTGCTTTCCAGCAGTGAGATGTGCAAAACAGTAAAGCATGGCGGATAGCCCCACCCGAGGCTGCAATGCTGCCGTCGCTCCTGGAAGCAAGGCGACCCCCTTTTCCTAGCTGGCTCCACTCCGCAGCGGTCAGTATGAGCTAAGAACACCGGGTTATTTAGGGGTTCTGCTGATTCAGTACCTTGGGACAGGCCTGGGCAGAGTCCAGTGCATTGCAGATTTCGGAGGAGCGCAAGCCACACGTAAGCACCCATGACTCATTAACCAAGCAATGCGGAAGCATTAGCCAGAGATGATAAACCCAGACTCAGAGCTGTCAGCAGCCCCGTGTATACTCTAGCATGTCAGTCCAAAAAAACCCTAAAAAAACCTGGTTTACATCCTAGATGGACCCCGGAAAGACAAATTTGTCCAACCCAAGAAGTTCCTGACCTGTCCTCCCAATTCAGCCTGCTGGGACAGAGCGGACACTGTGAGCCTGATTCATAGCAGAGATTTTACCATCTCAGCAGTTCTGTCCTTTCTGGCCTGTTAAGCTCAGGCTCCTCCTTTATGAAGACTTTGGCTCTTTACAGAGTTTCCTTCTGGACATGCCTCTCTTTTGTTCCAAGGTCAGACCCACCCATTTGTACATCTTTGCCTCAAAGCAAGAGGCCAAGTGTCAAACAGGGTCTGCCGCCAGCACAGCTCCTCCCCTTCTCTGAGCTGCATTAGGGAAATTTCCATTTTCGATGCCCGCTACTGCTCAGTCAGCCACTCGCCACAATAGCCAGAGAACTTCAGAAGAGTCCCATGCACCAGTGGCTGATGTTGTCACCATCCTCTATGCCGAGAGATGCTCACCACGCACCACCAAAGCATGCAGGGAGATGAGAGTTATTATCAGCACATTATCTGGCCTTCCCATCTGCCCGAGGAGATACACGTTGTGACACCGAAGTGGGTGAAAGGGCAACACCGATGCCTGCAACACAACCAGGGAAGTTACTCCCAGATGCTGCCCAGAAGCACATCCTCCTCACATTTCCCCTGCCCAAGTTACTTGCACTGAAACAGTGCCAGACATTGCTCCTGCATCTGGCTTCATCCTGGCTTCTGAGGTGAATATCACCTGCATTTAGCAAAACTTGATGTGAGCTATATCTAGTTGCACAAGAGAACTTACCATCCCTTGTAAGATGCATTTCAATTAACCACGAGCGCACCGCGATATCCTAGACAAGGTAAGGGTCTTGCATCTTAGCTGCTTCCCTTGTGAAGAGGTTTAACAGTAGACCCACACCACCAGGGGAGAACATCTACAGCAAAGCTTGAATGAGAAAGATTTAAACTCCATTTTTAGCAGAATACAATTTGTTTACTCTAATTCCTCTTACCAGAGCCTTCTCATGTCCACTGGGCGAAGGATTCTTATTTCAGGGAGAAGGTTGCTTCAGACAGGCTGGGCACAGATTTGATGCCTGGTCACTGCTCCTACAATACATCCAAATGCAAACAGGAAAAAAAAAATACATAAAACCGGAGGCTCGAATTAGAGTCCCACACTTGTATAAGCCCCTTCAGCTGAGTCTCTCTTTGGAAACAAAACAATGGTTCATGTGTTATTAACTTCTCTCCATTTGCATTAAGAGATGGTCTGTACCAGTTACTGGAAGATTACTGGTGTTCTACCTTCAAAATACAAGGAAACACAGACTTGCCTACAAAATGGACTAGCAAGTTTCATCAAAATGAGATCCCAGTCATATAAGGAAACCTGCTGAGGAGAAGTCCTCTCCATCCAACCATAGAGAACAAGCAGAAATAACTTTTTATAAAAAGGAGGAGTGACATCGTTTCAGCAAGAAAGTACTGATGTATTGTTTCTCATTTAACCATCTTTCTTCAAAGGCCATAGTATAATTGAGTGCAATGAAAAGATGTTTCCCAAATCTGTACTAAAAATCCTCTAGTTCCCCCACTCTGAGACAAGGTACACGCACTGAGGTGCCAATAGGCCAGGACAGATAAAAGTTCTCATTATTGGTATGAAATCTGCTATTGTATCACTTATGTTATAAGCCTGTCCATCCTCCATGATACATGCCAGAGCAAAACAGAGCAAAGTATTAGAGACTACGACAGTCAGCTAGCAGGCACGGAAAATTTATAAGCTACTGCTTTCAGAGGAGTTTTTCCTTTCCTGCTCTGATCAAACTCCCTCCCTAAAGCTTATCCCTAGTTCTGTCTGTCTACATAGATGGGTTTGTCAGCCTTTTTAAGTGGAAAAAAAAATAATGTTAAAAAGGCCCACAAACCCACAAAACTAGTTTTGGAGAATCCCAATCTGGAGTCAAAGGGACAAAGCAAAAAGCATCCCTAGCGTTCCTCCACCAAAGTCACTTCAGCCTCATGTTACTGCTCTGACATCACTCACCCCTCAAATATTTTTTTGTGCATCAGCTTTCTGAAGCTACGTAAAATAGGTCAGTTAACTTTCTCTTGACAAAACACAGTGTGAGAGGACAAGACAGAAACACAGTCACCAGACCTGCCTGTACACAGCATCCTTGGGTCAGATGCAGAGGGCAGCAAGCAGGAGGGAAGAAAAAGGAGCCTCATTATTTAAGAATCCTTTGCCCCTCTTACCACGTTCAGAGTTTAGACTAAGTCACTTTGCAGAGCCCAGAGCCAACAGTTTCCCAGTGCACATGGCTTTGTTGCATTCATTAGGCCTGAAGCAGAGTCCTAAACGCAACCCCACCACAAGGTGCCTTACTCTGGCAGACTACAAGTTCTTCAAAGAACAGGAGAGCTGCAGTCTGACCAACGTGCCCACTGGAACTGTCAGCATTAAAGGGTTCAGGCCCAATCTGAGACTCTCCACAGCTGCCTGCAAACGTAAACACATGCGAATGGAACTCCTTGATGGAATGGTGCACCTTTAATGGTACTGCTTGCCAATACCATCAATGGCAGAAGCAAAGTAGTCACTAGAAGAGCATGGCATTTGTCATAACCAAGTATTACATGTTTACTTTCAGGTCCTGCAAAATCACCCTTCTTATCTCTAGTCTGCTAAACAAAAAAAGAAAGCACCTCACAGCATTTAAAAGTTATAAAGCCAAAATCAACCAAATTCACTCTCAGTGGGTGGAAACTCCAAAACACACCGACATATCTACAGCTAATAAAATACCACACCAGAGTGCACAGATGAGAGGTAGGTTGCTTACAAATGAATACGTTTTACATCAGAGATAAAAATGTAAGCATGGGTGGGTCTGTCTCTAAAATACAGACAAAAACCTTCACATCCATTCAGCCCACCTTCTGTGCTGAGATGCTTCTGGAAGGTAGCAGAGGCAACACCACCAAACCCTGAGCCCCGACCTGTGCTGGTGTAGCCCAGGAGCTCCAACAATCTGTACTTACCTATGTCTGATCGGAAAGGACTCCTAGCGTCTTCTTCAATTCCTACCTGAGCTAGCCCTTCCTGGTGTTTAGGAAAGGTCCTCTCCTAAGTAATGTAACAGTTATCTAGATAACAGATAACCCCATTGGTGGTTTGCACAGACACCTGAAGTGTCGGGACAAGCAGGTGAGTGACGCACAGGGCACCCAGATGCAGGAAAAGCCAAATTTCACTTTGCCAGTGTTCAGGAAGGCTGAAGAGGGGCCATGGGGAGCAAAGCCAAACACACCATAACAGAACCCTCTTCCCCCATACGAGCATCGGGTGATACCAGCATTTGAGTCAGATTATTTATCCTTTCCATTACAAGAATGAATGCAGAGGCAACATGTTGAACCAGGGAACGACACTAGGAATGGGATGGAGAGGACAGTTTGTGCTAAGTTTAGCAAGAGTGGGGGATAGCTGCCAGCTCCTTGCAAAGAATTAAGCATTCAGCATCCATGTTCCCCTATGTAAATGCTAAACAGGATGAACTACAGAGTGGCTAATACCACACGAATTCATTTACTTCGTCTTCTGTACATAGAAGGCAAACAACTAACTCGCCGGAGTCACAGCTCACCAGACTCAAGCTGCCAAGTAGCATCCTCAGCTTTCCCAGTACAGCTCCAGCACATTCAGTGTGAGCACACAGCTGCTTTTTTGGGTGCTATTACTTTCTGTGATCCCTCAGAGACCAGACCCTCACTCACCAGTATCCCCAACTCCACTGTGCGTTTGTGTGTGAGGGGTTTGGAGGAAGGGGGCTGCAGAGGAGCAAAGACAAAGAAATAAGATAAAGGAAACACCCTTTTCCCCAACACGACAGACTGGCAAAGGCAGTTACTGTAACATTCTCCTACCGACTTTTAAGACCCCAAAGCTTACCTGCCTGTACAGTTTTGCACAGACCACCACCATGTCCCAGTGCCCCACTTGGACACAAACAGGCTCTGCAGAAACGCTGGCAGAGAGCGGAACGCAGACACAAACATCCAGTGCATCCACGGGGACAAGCACAAACACAGACTGCGCTTACCTGAAGGGACAGAGAAGGTCAGAAAGGCTCCGGGTTAGGAGAGGGCTGGCGGCATCTCTCAAGGAGGTCCGGTCAGCGAAGCAGCTGCAAATTGCAGAGGCAGATCCTCTCTGATCCACCGGGATCCCTGCGATCGCAGAGACAAAGGCAGGGTCAGGCCTGAACAAGCCCAGACAAGCCCAAATAAAGGCTCTTCCTGAGCCTGCCCGGTTGCGAGAGCAGCCAGCCCTCTGGATGTCCCTACTCGGGACCGCGGAGGGTCCCCGCGGGCCGGTGGCAGAGGTCAGTACACGGCAGTTTGTGACCGTACAGCACCGCATCCCTCCCGCTGCAGCATCACTGGTTTCAGTGAAGCTGAAATACACCGGACGGGAGCACTTCAACTCCGGCATGCTTTGCCTGGGCTGGATTTAATCCGTTTCACTAAAAAACCCACATCAGGAAGAATGCAAGATTTCTCCAGGACTCTGCCTGGCAAAGGAATGTAACTCACAACTTTGCAGTCACAACCAGAGGCTCCAGTAATTGGAAAAAGGGAACTGGCAGCAGAGACGTACTGCAGCAAGGACATCAGAACCCCGCCGGCACAGGACCCCAGGTTTGAAGCGCACATGCAAATCTATCCATCAGGCTCGGAGGCTGTTCTCCTGCCAGCCCACCCACCCAAATACGCTCCCCCCGCCCCCTCCCCAACACTAATTTGGTTACAAACAGTAGGGTTGTGGAGGGACACTAAGGCACCTGATTCATTCTCCAGAGAAGCACTTGTTGTGCACACAGCTAATTAATAACGAGCCCTTCAGAGACAGAACTGCAGCAGTCTCCTCGCCACTGACAGAATGCAGATATTTTTCCTCTCCTTTGTATCAGCGAGTGTTCACATTTACTTTTCTTAATAAAGCTGCAGGGCCAGATTCCAATTTCAGCACAGCACAAGCTCAGCGCCAGCCCTGCTGCCTCTCTGGGTGACGCCACTGTTACCTACTTGAGAAAGTAAAGAATTTAGCCCATTAAATGCATCCATGATAACAAGAAAAAGCCTGCACAAAGTAAAACCAAACCAAGCTTGCAGGTTTGGGTTTTGGTTGTTTTGTTGTTTTTTCTTTTTAAACAGACTTCTATACAGACCACCCAATTCTACAGCATTTTTCAACAATTAAGAGCCCTCTGATGTTTCCTGTGCTCAGAGAGATGAGGATAACTTACACTGAGGCTGTCCCTGTGCGGCAGCAGCAAAGGGCACTTCTCACGTCTGCTTTCCCCCAAGTGCCCTCGCTTCCCTGCAGTGATGTGAAGATGCAGCTGGGGGAAGGAATGGGGGTCAGGATACACAGCGTGGCAGGGGCGAGTGGGATATCTGACAGCTCCAAAGCATTCTTTTTTCTTTTTTTTTTTTTTAATGCATTTCCATTAAAATATTTTTTAAATAAACTAGCCTTATGCACAGACTTCCCAAAGCTTGTACTACAAGGGGCTGAGCCCTTCACCTCTTCCCCCACTCCTTCCACCCGGGACGGACACAGAGCAGACTCTCCTGGAAGGGAGCAGGAGGTGTTGAACAGCGCTAACAGCAACAGGCAGCAAAAAGGGCCAGTTCTGTATTTGCTCACACAATTCATCAGGGGTCTCCTTCATGAGACTGAGGTTTCCACCTTCCTCCAGCTTCTAAACTGACAGCTGAGTAATAAAAAAATCCCACCAAACCCCAACAACTTCTGAACCGCCTTCTTTTCCACATGAGACACTGCAGAGCCCTTCGCAGCCCAGGAAATTCCACCCTTTTCCCACCCAGCACCCTTCACAACTCCCACCTCCTAACACCAATTCAGAGTTTGATGCAGAGGTTGGCTGATTTGGTAACAAATAAGAAATATTTCAAGTCTTCAGCCTCTTCAGTCGAGTCTCTGCACTTCAGTTTACACAGGAAGCAAGTGTAAAACCTACTACATTAAAATACAAAAGGAAGCGTGCAAACCATGTTCAATCCAGATGGCAAATATTTTATCATCGCTGCCTTTAGGCTAATAGCTTCTATGTTTTTTTATAAGAAATAACAAGAGATTACTTGCTGAGGTAGCGACAAACAGCAATTGATTGTATCCCTAACTTCGGAAGTGCTACAAATACTTAAGTTTTCACGAAACATCAAGTGCCCTCCACCTAATAAAAGCCACTGTTCAGCAAGGGCTGGTTTTGATAAGCCATCCAAACAGAGGAAGCAAGAGACATCTGATCGACTTCTGATGAGTGACTGTATGAAATGTCAACATCATATCAATTGATATCATGAAATATCAATACATTGATCTCACTGGGCTCCTATACTGCAGCACAGCTCTGACGTTGCTCACGAGATCAAGCAGGTCTACAACCTCTTTCCAGAGAGATCGTTAATATTTTCATGGGGGAACTTGTATGCTTATACACACGCGATCACCTTAGTGCATGCCAACAATGGACAACAGCACACAAGCGTAAGTGACTACAGTCATTTGGACAAGCGAAATGAAGAGATGTGCCAAAGTGGTCCTCTGGCACCGAACTGAGACAGCCTGTTATGGAGGAGGAGAAATGGAGTCAGTGACTCAGCTACACGCTACCCACGCAGACCTGGATGAGAGAAGGCCCTTTAGAATGTGTGTTTCTACTGATGCTGGATTTGTTCCTATGTCCACCACTTCTCATCACAGCTGCCTTCTTTTTCTCCCTGTATGTTGCAGGGCTCCTCTTAGATCATGCTCAAGAGCAGAAAAAGCCAGAGTAAAATGATCGTGTCCCTCAACGTAGCACATAAGGGAACAATAACTAGAAAGATGGAAGGTGGTCTGAAGGAACGAGGTTGCACAGGGACAGCTTGAATGAATTTCTACACTTGTGTGCATGAAATTACTTCTTTTCCCCATTCATTCTGGGCTTTGTGATCCCCCCAGCCTCTTCAGCCCAGAGCAGCCATTCACCCCGCAGCACTGCCGCTTGCCCGAGGAGGGATGGATGCTCTCCAGCACACAGGGGAGGTTTCCAGGTGTGCACCTGCAGCTATGCCCGTCGCCACACTTACATTTACACTGCACGTGGATTCCTTCGGGTTGGCCTTATGTGGTATCACCACAGGTTGGGGCGTGCCTGAAAGCTCCCTTTAAAGGCAGGGTTTGAAGCCAAATGCTTGAGATTTGCCAGTGGCTGGAAATAACAATCCTATTCACCATTGGGCACAACCACCACAGGAACAAGCAGATTTTTGTCATTTCCCAGACAACTGAGATACTTTACACTTGAGCAGAAAGACTAAGCTGTATGACCTTGTTAAGCGCACACGTTTGGAAGGCAGCAGTCCCAGGCTTCCTACAAGCATGCCGGCACCATGACCGAACAGGTTTGGTTTTTTTTGAAGACGGACTGGCATCCTGCCATACAAGGGGCAACTGCTGCCTTTAACCTGCACGAGCTGTCACCACTTCAAAACCATGACCCCATCCACCAAAGTTCACGAAGGATGGGTCTCGCTGATGAAAGCTCTCCAGAGCACAGAAGCAGCAACAAGCAGCTGAGCTGCTCCTGCTGTAGTTTCAGCTCCGCTTACTCTCTTGCGGAGCATTTAGGGCTCTACTGACACTTGGGGAGCACTTGAACTGGTCTTATTGATAGTGCCCTGACTGCTAAACCAAGGGGCTTCCAGACATAACCCGATTACAGGGTAGGAGCTCTTCCCAGAGAGAATTGCTGGATGGGGCTGCTTGTTCTTCACAGCCGCAGAGGGAGGCAGAAGAGCCAGTGGCTAAAAGCCAACAGCAGAGGTTCAGCTTAAACTAAGCACAGAAACCACATTAGGGACTGAAATTCAGTACCGAGGTAAGTGGTGGATTATTTTGTCTTCAAATCAAGGCGAATCACCTTTCTGACATTCTGGTCCAGCCCAGCAATTTAGTAGAATAACAATGAATTATTGCTGCTTACTGGTCAGATCACTTCAGTAGATCCTTCCTGTCTTCAAACTCCAGGGAACTATGATCTGAATGTGAATTTGCTTTAACTCACATTTTACCTTCACAGTTATCCTTAATCACAGTATCATGCACCGGTTAAAAACGTGTATTGTGTACAGATATTAGCAGTAGATTTTAATGCCAGATGAGAAAGAGAAATATATATACACAGAAAAAATTGCCTACCATCTTCCCTGAGCGTCAGCTTGTTGATTTCCACCCTGCAGCCAAGACATCACGACACCGAGTTACCACTTCACCTACCAAGGGTAAAAGAGTATTCTCAAATAACGTAAAGGAACACAGCAGTCTCAGTGCCTCCTTTGAGGTCCCAACCCCTCCCCGTCCATTCCAACCCCTTCCCCTCAATGGGACCACTATGGAGGCTGACTCATGAACATTTATGCAAACTGTCAGCCACAAGTTACTAATAGGTGACTTCTCTCCCTTCAAAAAACATCACTAACATATAGATGGCAAAATCCCTGATAAACAGGAAAAAAATTCAGACTTTCCTCAAAGTACATGTTTCCAGATGTCCTTTGCAAGGGCAGATAAGCAGAGGACTTTGTAGTCATCCCCTTGTAATGAGCAGAGGATCCAGTTACCTTAATTGCAGCAAAGTGGCCTGTTAACAATGAACAGAAATACTGTACGTACAACACCAGTTACTGCGTTCATGGTTGTATTTGTTACGTAAATAGTTTGTGCCTACTCAACAGGCCCTTTTACCTTGTACCATGATCATTTCCCAGAGGGTAATAAAACACAGCTGAAACGTAGCCCAAGGTCTTCATACAAACCTGACAAACTTCAATAACCTGTTTTACATCTTCTGTTGCGGAAACACCTCGGTTAGGGTCTAAGTTGGGAAACTTTAGCAGCAAGTGAATGTGGAAGGCACCCAACTGCCGCGTCATATGTCTGAACAAGTTCTCTTAGCTTCGCTAAGGGAATGCCATGCTTCAGCTGAGCTGGATTAACTGTCCGTGTGTACAGCATCATAGCCCGTGTTAAGAGGAGTTAACACAACAAATATCGGCTCACACTGGGGGGCGTTAGCCTGAATCAGCTACCTCTCATGTGCTATAGTCTAAGAGTATGATGGCACGTTTCACCTACCAACCCAAGGTAACATGACTGGGGTCTAAGCATATCATTACTTCACTCGAGCAGCTAGCGCTCTGCTCAAGTTTTTGCTTGCAGCAACCGGATGGACAAGGGCTGGAGACTGAGACACATTAACCACCTGGAACTTGAACATAAGCAGAAGAAGTTCCCAGGCTGCTAGAGGAGCACAAGCTGTCATGAACTCTGACTTGCAAATAGATACAGGTTCATCAGTCCTCAGCTCCTCTGCAGATACCTTGTCCCTACGCTGTCTTCTAGCAAGACTGCTGCAGACATACACGCGTACTTTGTAGACACTAATTACAGCTAATGAGCTGGGATCAAAGTCTTTTCAGTTGCATACGTGCAAGCACAGAGCAAAGTTGTTAGCATCAGCAAGCGTACTGCTACTCAGCAGATGCTCAGGTTGGTGGATTACTGGTGCTCCCATTCATCTTGCAGATTTGAGTGACCGCTTTTGCAGCCACGTGAAGGATCCAGGTCTTTCTAATCCTGAATCTGGTTTCTGTAGTGTTTGGATTGTTCCTTAGCTGTCAAGTTCTGCAAGTACGCCTGTCAATGCTGGCCTTCCCTTTTGCTTCACACTTAAGCAGAGAATAAGTGGAAAGATTGCTGAAGGTCTCACAACAAGAGCAGCAAAGCCCTGATGAGATGCAAGTCTCTGCAGCGTTCAGCGAGCCTTCCCAAACCCCTGCATGGCTGGCAGGAGTCCTGCATGGCCCAGGCTGCTGGCAGCGGTCTGCCTACGTTTATGTCACATCACAGTTGCCAAACAGAGGTGCTGTGTTTGAAGATGAACGTAATCAGTGAAGACAGCAGAGGGAACAAAATAAATGTAGCAATAAGTACTTATGAGGATTTGTGAAGACATATTTTGCCCAAGAGGGGAGAAATATTCTAAGATAGAAAGACAGACCACCTCACAGGTAATGGTCTAATATACAAACTACTCCTGCATGCCATGTGCTAATTAGTCTCCCCCATCAATGCATAGCAACTCAGAGCCAGTTCCGTTTCCTGCGCTGCCTGTGTCTAAACAGCCAAAAACCCATTTAGACATCACCAAAAGCATCATCTCCCAGAAGCTCTCGGTCTCCAAACACGCTGGCAAATTTTCTCCCAAAATATTTTGTGGGTACAACAGCCTATGAACATTTCCCCTTTTTGCAGAAACAGGAAGCAGAAGCCGAGTGATTAGCATAAGGAACTGCACTAATTCAAGTGCAGAGCAAGGGATGATGTTCCAGGCAATTGAGTATGATTCCAGTGACGACTGAAACATCTGACTGCTCAAACTGAAGTGCCTTATTCATTCTGATCCTCTGTTTGGCCTTGCTCAGACATGTCCCAGTTGCAAGATCAGGATTTTACTCTTAGTAAGATTCTTTTTGCCTCCTGATCAGATAGAAACCAAAGCAAGGACACCCCCACCCACACACCTCCACGCTGCACAGATCACCTCCAGCAGTACCTGACCGGTGCAGGTACACAACACATTGACATGGTTTGCAACTGGCCTGTTAGGAAGGACTTTTACCACTGATGGACTAAGACACACTGAAGTGCACAAGGCTGCAAAACCCCAAAGTTGAGGCACTTTTGCATTGCAGAAAAGTAGTAGAATTTGTCAAAACCTGTCCCTGTAATCTCAGGGGAAAGAATGCTAGAGAGGACACAGCAGCCACATTACTCCTCCAAGGAGTAGAAACCTCTTCAACCAGCCCTTAATCTCCTCCTGGACTGCGTCGCTCCTCCCCGGTGTCACACCCACTCGCCAGAGCAGGGCCTGGATGGCACAGGGGTTCTGTGTATTAGTTGATGGAACAAAAAAAAAGAACAGCAAGCTGGAAATGCAGCTTCAGATTGGGGGGAAAAAAAAAAGGCAAGATGACATGAGACAGACTTTTGTACTAAGGTCATAAGAGCAAAGAATCACAAGAGACTTAAGTCATTCGGTCCACTGCCTTGGGCTAGCTACAGTTCGCCAAGTTCATCCATCAGCATTTCCACCGCTTTCTTAGTATTTCCACCAGTATTTGACTTACCTCCCTCAGAAAAGCAGGGCTTCCATCGATCTCTTGCATGGCTTTGCCTCTTAAGTAGAGGGAAAATGCTTCCAAATTCACTCATTCAACTAATCTCTCCAAAGGCACAGACCAAGCCTTAGCATTTGCTCTGTCAAGAATCCAGTAGGGACTGAACTAAGAATAGTAGCTAAGGTGAAGGACAGAGCTTGCGAGCAGGATTAGCCGGCGCAATTACAGGTAGCAAATCCCTGCTTCTCAAAGGTTTTATCGTTAAGCAGCAAGAGAAATGCTTCTTTTCTTGGTGAGGTGGTGTGAGGTGGTTTTGTTTGTTTGTTTTTAATGACATCAAGGCTGAAAAGAGCCCAGAGAGGCTGAATGCTGCGCAACTGCAACTCAGTGAGCTTCTGCCTCCCTCTGCTGGGAGGCAGGCAGCCTGAAGTGCTAGCGGAGAGACATCCTCTCCCCACCTTGTGCATGCACACAAGGTCACAGGGCTACAGCAGCAAGGAGAGGGATGGATGGAAGAGTCTCCTTCAGAGGCACGTGGGAGAAGCTCATCGCATTTTTCCTAGTAGTTCACAGATTGAGACAAAGGGTCATTTTGGTCAATCAGTTTAAGAAAACTGTGCTTTTTGCTGTCACCTTCGACCCCCCCCCCCCCCCCACAGACTGCGGGGATTTTTATTTTGTCAGACCTTGCAGAGGGGACACCTTGTCCTGGGAACAAGGTCCCCTGTCCACCTCTAACCTGAAGTGCTAGCGGAGAGACATCCTCTCCCCACCTTGTGCATGCACACAAGGTCACAGGGCTACAGCAGCAAGGAGAGGGATGGATGGAAGAGTCTCCTTCAGAGGCACGTGGGAGAAGCTCATCGCATTTTTCCTAGTAGTTCACAGATTGAGACAAAGGGTCATTTTGGTCAATCAGTTTAAGAAAACTGTGCTTTTTGCTGTCACCTTCGACCCCCCCCCCGCCCAACAGACTGCGGGTATTTTTATTTTGTTGCATACTTCACATCTGTGGAACCAAGAGAGTTTTCAGCAAGAAATGGGGTCAAGTTCAATTGTCTCACATGCAGAGCTGCTTCGGGAGGGAAGCCTATGCAGCAGCAAGCATCCACCTTTGCACCCAAGGAACAACACAAGGCCAGCAGAAAACCAGCAGCTCTTATCCCCACCACTCTTTCTCTACCACTGCTGCAATCCCTTGATTCCTCTTGAAATGATTGCCGTGGAATGAAATCCTTTGTCTAATCCACCCTTCTCCAAATTCCCTGCTGGTTCCTGCCCAGTGAGAAGCGGCTTTGAACCCATTGAGATGGCACTGCACAGAACAGTCATGGAGAACAGCAATTCAAAGCTTTGGAGAACATGCATGAGCGGGTCTCCACACCCCTCCTGGCTGCTACTGCAGCTCTTCAGGGCAGATGAGGAGAACACGGCAAAAAGGGGCAGCTTTAAGTCAAGCTGCAGAGGCACACGAATGCCAGTTCCATGTGTACAGTTTAAATGGCTGGGTTTAGATGTTGTGCCATATGAGTTCTTCATACAGCTAAACACACCAACAAGACTCCTAGTTAAGAGCTTTGTTACCAGAAACACTCATCACATGTAAATCTGAGTCAGTTTCTTAAAATAGAGAGTCTGAAAATAAACATCAGCTAAGCATTAATATTATGAATGCTACCTACTGACAGAAATAGATTCATCACATGATGTATTCTACTGGTGTGTTATGCAGGAATGGTCAGAATAAAAACAATTTACCACTGCAAGGTTTTTCCGCATCTGAGGTCTCCTACAAATTCCGCTTCTCCAGTGCTGACGTCTCCGTTCACCAGCACCACAAGAAATGGCATATAAGGTAATCTAGGCAAGCGTCCCCTCTCCTCTACCTCTGTATTGTGACCGGAGCATAAGGAGTTAAGCTAACAGGTTAATTTTGAAACACAAAGTTAAAAAGCCTTACCATGCTCTCTTGCAACTCCTTCCAGAGCAAGGTGGCCAAATTCCACTTGGCTAGCAGGCTGTGCGGCCAAGAGGTCCAGCTTGGAAGCCGTGCAGCAGGATGCCCCCCCTTTATGAGCAGTGCTCTGAGTCCTTGGCAGCCCGTGGCCAGCAGCCCTGCACCTGGCCCGTAGACCTGCGGGGTCTTCTGCCACCCATCGGTTGCCACTTTGGGTGTACTTCTCTTAAGAGGGGCAGAACAGACCACCTGACAGGGCAGCCTGCAGGTTGCAGTCTTCCTCTGCAGCACCAGCATTTGTTGGGGGGCCAAAAAAGGCTGTGACCAACTGAAAAGCTTTAATCCCTAGTAGGCAAGACACATGAACTGTCCTTTATCTTACTGCTTGCCTCAGGGTACCGTCCAGACACCTTGCGTGTGCTGCAACACCAATAATCCACGGATCACCTGCACTGCATCAGCAGTTGGCCGTTTCTTTGCGCTACACTTCCCTTCCATCAGCACTGCTGCTACGTAATGCGCCGCATCTGCCATTTTAGTCCCCAGAACATGATAACATCCCAGCTGAGGCAATTGCAGAGCGGATGCTGCAGTGGTGGCTTGTCACCCAAGTTCAATTTGTCTATTGGAGCCTTGCCGCTTCCTCGGCGCCACCATTACCTCAATTGCTACACTAAGCCCCTGGGGACATGCCTACACGCAGTACCGTCCCTCGTTGCAACTGAAGGACATCCAGGGAGAGGACACTGCATTCTACTCGCGGACATAAGGCAATGGACTTGGCCAACCACAGTTGCTAAATGACTGGGGTGGGGGGGAGTAGCAGAGTACAGGGGTTGGCTGTCACAGCGCTTGCAGCAGCATCTTTCCGTCGTGTGCAGCCCGTCATCGTCGTCCCCCCCCCTCCCCTTTCCCTGCAATGTCCTTCTTTGCTGAAGAGTTTTCAGACAGGGCTTTTGCTGCAGTGCATCAAAGAGCGGGTGACTTGCCAGCAAACCACAAATTGTTCTCTCCTCGTCGCTTCTCCCCCATCTACCCAAGGCACACTAGCTGATAGTCGGGAATCGGACCCTGAATGACTGCCTGGACTCTCTGTAGGACTGAGCCTTCAAGGAGGAGCAGGTCTTATTTGCACCACCCCTCCTTTAAACTCCTCCAGGTGTACGCAAGGATCCTGCTCAGTTTTACCCTCTGTGTGGCATAACCACATTCATACAGCTTCTCTGCTGAGCACTTTTGCCTCTGCCCCGAGGCGTGCTGATTTTACCTGCTCTCCAGGCACGGCAGCCTTGGAGCTCCGAGTATTTCCTGGTATTCAGCCCGAGGTCTGTCTCCTCATGACCGCAACCCACTGCTCTAACCTGGGTGCTTTTCCACAGTCCTGGTTAATTCCGAGAGAGGCTTCAGTGACCAGTTTCCTCCTGCCCTTCAGTTCAAGGATATTTGCTTCGGGCCCCTCTGTGCCCAGCGCAGTTCAGCTGATGCTCTCTGAAGCACGGCAGGCACTCTCGGGCACTTCTACAGACTGCAAGGGAGCCAGGTTCACCTGGCATGTTCTGCCACTGACAGTGCTGCTGCATTAGCACAACAATGCCTTCCGTCAAAAAAAAGTATGTCCTTTACTAAAAAGTATGTAAAGGTACACTCGGGTGTCCCCTGGGAGAAGGTATGTGCGGGGAAGCATTTCACAGCCTGGGAGCTCCACAGGAGCTGAAACACAGCACCTCAGGGATGACCCAACCAGCAACTTTCTCCCCTGCTTTCCCCAGTTTGACAGTGACCTTCAAAGTTGAAAATGACTCTCTGCATAATTTCCCTTCATTTAATCAAACGGTACTTAATCAGCCAACTCTCCATCTTTTTTGAATGACAGGATTGGCAGAGGACTTAACGACTGATGCTACACTACAATCCACTGATATTTTAAACCTAAAAATTTCACCAACAATTCAAGGTCAGCAGCTAGTTCAAGGCCATTTCCATGCTTTTCTTGAATAGAATAGGCTCTTGTCCATGAGCTTTCTGGGGCAGGGACCTTATTTTGTTTTCACAGGATTCAACACAACTCCTGCTGCTAAACCAAGTGAAAGGCACCTTCAATAAGCATATCCTCACTTAATTTTATTCTTTAAGACGAGCAGAGTACTTTCTATTCATCACAAGTAAGCTTTTAAAATGAGGTAAGCTTTGCCCTCTGTTTATAAGTGTACACAGTTATTTGCTGCAGAATATTGATGCAAATTAAAACCCAGTTAGATTTGCCAAATTTTAGTTCTCCCTCACTCAGCAGTAGGGACTCTCCCTTCTCAAAAGATCAGTTGTCTGAAAAGCAGGGGAAAGGCACGAGAAGGGTAGCCGAATGGCAACCCCGCTGCAGCTTAGCTCCCCCAGCATAATTAGAAATTCTGAAGGCTGAGCTGGAAAAATTACATCTTAAGGACATTTATGCCCGTGCATAGAGGTAGGGAAAAAAAACATTAAGATTCCTGGCACAGGGGAATTCTCGTGTTCACGTGTCAGGCAGGGATGGGCAGAAAGCAATTTACAGCAGCTGGTAAGGCTTTTTCATACATTGGTGCATCACATCACACAACTGAGACAGCCAACAATTTCCCCCACCCCTCGCACTCCTCATCACTCGGGATTCTGCAGCGAAAGAGTCAAGTGGAAGAACCTGCAGAGGTTTTGCAAGAAGCAGCCTCTCTCCCCTGCCCCAATCCAAATGTTTTGGGTCTGTGTAAAAACGGGCAAAACTGTTAAATGCTCGTCATTATTCAGGAAGGGAAAGCGTATCTTCTCTGATTCCTCAGTGGAACAGGAATTACCGATGACCCTTCCATTGGGGTCCAGGAGCAATTTTTAAATTCCTCTTTAAGAGACCCTTCCTCACATCACTATGCATTTTTTCACTCATAAAACCAGACCTCTTGGAAGAAAGATACTTACACCATGTGAGTTTGCTGCAGTGCTAGGAAATACCCATGGAGTATGTCGTTCATTAAGGGGGTGGGAAGCACATATTAGCTTGGAAATAAGCTACATCCCTACAGCCTAGCGTGCAGTCTGGTGTTGCACTACACTACATTTGCCTTAGCAGCACAAAAGGCAAGAGTTAAAATAAACTATAGACATATCCAAATACTTACAGGATATGTGCATTTTGCAGTGGGGCACCAGGCAGAAAATCCATGACCTTCTCAAAAAAAAAAACCAACCAACAAACACAACCAACACAAAACCAAATCACCAACACTGTCATTTGATTTAAGTTCGACTCATTAAAAATGCAGTGAAGCAAAGTCTTCTGAGGTTCTGGTAGTGGCGCTGGCTATAACCACAAGGAATTTAGTATGGCATATCTCTGTGCAAGCCCCTGAGCCTCAAAAGCAGGCACTAGGAATAAACATCCCTACATTTTATAAAGCTAGTACTTTCTCAAGACACCATAACTCTTATTAAAAAAAAAAAAAAAAAAAAAGACTCTAGCTGGAGCAAATACCCCAGGCAGCCCAAAATGCTAAAACTCACTCTAAAGTCAATCTGGCAGCCAGGAAAAGATCACTGCTTTCCAGATCAAAGACTGGCATTAAAAGAAGAAATCAGCTGAAATACAGTCTTTCAGACACAGCAAAGTCTAGATTTCAGAGGCACCGAATCTGTGCACTCAGAGTCTTCAGTACACTGGTTTATGTTATATTCACACTATCTGGATGTCTGTCATGTTGGGTTGCTGTAGGCATAGCACAGAAGTTTAAGGTGGTACTGGAGGTGCTAGGAACTCCAATTAAGGTTAATGTGTACTGAGGATGTCTTCCCAGGTGCCCAAAGCAGGAACTGCCAGGGCAGCATAGGATGTGAAAGGATAGATAACAAGGTACAGCCCCCCTACCCCCAACCCTTGCACTCTGGCGGTATTTTGTCTTTTGCAACTTTTCCTCCCGTTGCTAGCACTAAAGGGTTCTTTGACCTTAATTTCCTGATAGCAGCATGTACTCAGTTATACCTCACCTGAATAGGAGATTACCAGTATGATGACACTTCAGTACAGGGACCGCTATTTGAAATGCGCAAGTCTTGAATTTGGCCCATTTTTATCCTCTATAATCATTCTTATTTTCTATATCTGGTAGACAGTCATCTTTCCAGGTTTTCAAGGAGACGTGAAGAGAAGCCTTTCAAGAAGAGAATTCCAGCGAATGTAGCTGCTCCCCTGCGGTTCCCACACTTTCGCCACTCACATCACCTTTGGTGAAGTCTGTTCTTCTGCCCAGTTTTAGAGCAGTTGTTTTTTTTCTTAAGGCAGAGACCAGTATGCTTTTATGCTGATTACCCTTCCCCAATGCCCTTATGTTGGAACCCCCTGTCACATTCATTACCCCTTGGTGATTTACATCAAACCTGGCGTTAGCTCTGTTACATTTATTTTGTTCCTATTCTAGCAATTAGAATGGTTCTGCAGAAATGCCACAAACATGCATAAGTACTTTACAAATGAAATTAAGTCTCTTTGCTCATTAATATGCTGATGTAAGGAAAATAGCAGTAACATAGGATTAGTGGGCTGCATAAAATCTGCATCACGACCATTTGAGTTTCTGACTTTAAGTTGTTATTTACAAGTCGAAGTTTCATCCTTACATCTATGACTCTCCTTGTGTCTTCAAGACTCGGGGCCAGAGATGCCTGATGGAAGGTCTGAAAGTTGAATTGTATTTAAAAGAATGACTTTGCACTGGAGGATGCCTCGGGGCTTGCCTCTACCATCAGCTGGAGTGGTGTGACCTTGAGAGATCAAGCTTTGGTCCCAGCTCCCCTCCTCTGTGACCAGGATAACACTTACCCTTCCCACAGATCTGACTGACTTTTCTTAGTCCTTGCGCCAGCACACGATAAAAAAGCCACCACAATTACAGATCTAATCAATGTAAACATACGCTACTACTCTCAAATAAAGTTGCAGACACAAGTAATTGCCTCTGCCTCAGCGGGGACAAAAACACTTCCTGATGTCAAGAGACATCACTAAAAAAGGGAAGTCAAATATTTAGTCATTTCAGACACTGCTAATGTCATCCAGCATCAACTCCGCAGCAGCAGCAGCATCTAACTTGGTATGTGCTGTAACAACCGACTGCTGAGTCGCTTCCACCCCCTCACCCCCAGACACATAATATGAAATCCATATCTACAGGGATTTCGGCATAGCTGAATTCTCTGTTATTTCAACAGAACTGATAATTGCTCAAACTGCATTTTTCCCCTTGCCCCATTCATTCATACAGTTACCAAGACTCTGGAATTGGTAGGAAGCTACATTTCAGTAGCTTGTATTAGCTATACATCAGTATCAATATCAGTATTTTTATACTAGGAAAACACAAGTTGCTAGCAGACATTCCTGTCCAAGCAATTTATTTTTTTTTTAAACTTTAGAGTTAAGAATTCAGTCCTCATGCCATTAACAAATTGTGCTCAGACCGCACATTTCTCCAGCAAATGCAAGTTAAAATTCTGCAGAAAAAGGCTGTGCTAACACGTTTCCCATGCAAATTCAACTTTTGAAGGCTGTAGAAAGGTGTTAAAGTGTGGAGGTCACGAGACCACTTTTCTCAGATTCATAAAAAGCACTTTTTAAGCTCAGTTCAGCAGACAAGCACACAAGGACGTGGTCTTTTGGGAGAAAGGTGCTGAAGCTGAGGTCTGAGGCTGGACGTTTCAGGTTTTTAACTGATCGCTTAAAAAAAAAAAAAAAATCAGAGGTAAAGGCAAGTCAGTTGGGGCTGCAAACCCCTGATTCCAGCTGGCAGCCCCGGAGAGCTCAGGACGAGCAGGGAAAGGGGAATCCCTGGCTGAGGCTGCTGCTTTGCGGATCACTTGAAGGAGAAAAGCTTGGCACTACTGCACTCTTAAAGCTGCAGCGTCCAATTCCTCCTCCGTCCTCCTGTGCCCTGCCACACAACCCCCGGCTTCTTTGGGGGGGTGACAGGGTGCGAGAGCGGGGAGACGAGCCGGGGTGTGTAAAGGAAGGGGGAAAGGAGGGGAGACGCAGGAAGTTTCATTCCCCGAAGTACTGCATCAGCAGCAGTGATGCTCTCCTGCAAAGGCTCTGCAGACTGAGCGCAGCGCTCGGACTGCAGCACAACTGCACCAGCCTGAAGGCAGTAAAAACCCACCACCTGCTCGGAAAATCAGCCAGCAGAGATAATGCAAAGCCACAGCTTCTGACAAGTCATTTTAGAGAGTTTAATTCTGGGTTTGGGGGGGGGGATTGTTGGGTTTTCTTATGTTTGTTTGAAAAAAGCAGGTTTTTAAAAAAAAACAAACAACAAAAAACAAGAAGAACACAAGACTTCCCTGATTCAGCCTCCCTCACATTGGTCCCAAGGAGAATTAAAAAGACAGAAAGGAAACGAACTGAATGAAGTTTCATCAGCAAGCACGCAGCAGAAGTTGGACTTTTTAATCTTTTATCAATTATAAAAGCCAACCCTGCAGGAGGAAGGACCACAGCCTCTTTAAAATGCCCCCCTCCCTCAAAGAGCATGCAAAGGAAAGACCTTCCATTAAGCCAGGTTAGGAAACCCTCCCTCCCAGGTTCTCTCTTCTTACCCCAAATCCACTCTGTAGAGCTCTGCTTTTCTCAGAGATGAAGCGTTGTCTAGAGCAGCAAAAGTTGCAGACTGCTCCTCCTGAGAGGGAGGCAGGACCTGGCATAAGTAGTGTCAGACGGGTCCTTGCACCGAAGTGATGCCGGGAGAGCCCAGAGCTGTTCAGACAAGCAAGGGGAAAAAAAAAAAAAAAAAAAAAAAGGGGGGAGGGGGAGTTAAAAAGTCTTAAATCCCTGACACTGCAAGAACCCTGATCCTATAGGATTGTGTCTAAAAAGCAAGCGCTCGCTGTACAGCCGTATTTCCTGACAAGGTGGAGACTGAGCCATTTGATCGCCTGCTGGGTTCTCTCACCTGGTGATGCTGCTTTTGCAGGAGCAAAAAAGGAAAAGCAAATCACACAGCTGCAGAAGCCTCTCAGACACACTCTGCTCCCACCTGAGCTAGGCTAAATTTGGGGTGCAGGCTGGAACTTATTCAGAAGTCAGCAGCGGCTTCTCGGGCAAAAAGAAGCCAGAAAGATGCAGGGAGAGTGCTCTGTAACTTTGATCAGTAAAGATCAAAAAGTGACAGAACAGGGAGAAATCTCATTCTCCACAGTATTGCTAACACCAGTTTTAACCATATCAAGAATTCAGACAGAAGCTGGCAAGTATAAATTTTATACTTAAGAACAACAAGTTCACACCTTCCACGAGCATTTAAGAGGTCCAATTTTTTTCCTGATACAGAGAACAGTGTAAAGCCTGATCCAAAGACCTATCACTAACTTCAGCAAAGCTATGTTGTTTTAAACCATCTCAGGCCCAGAAAAGCTTTTTGCCCTGTGTACAACTCTTCCCTGCCTCTTATTGGTTTTACAGAATGTAAAATTTATCCCTCAACTATTCCATTGATTAAGCCATTGGAAGGCTCCAGGTAACAAAGCTGCGTAGACCCCTGTATTTCCTGGTGGATTTGGCCCCGGTTTTCACAGCAGAGAGACAACATGTACCAGGCCATTCTCCTTCCATGCCACAGCAGTGAGTGTCAGCACCACGGAACAAAAGAACCAGCATCCAGAGAAGAGACTTCACTCTACATCCTAGAGTTACCAATTACTAATGATTTCTGGTTCTGTCATTCTAGTGTCCAGTGCTAAGAGAGACTGAGGAAGGGGAAACCAGTTTAAGCTCAAGGTTATCAAAGGATATTGCTGGGGGACAATTGAGCCAGGCAGCGTTTAAAATATGTGGGCAAGAGCTCTACAGCAAGCTGGCTCTGGAACCAACAGTTGCAGAGTGATAGTTTTGAAACATGTTAATTTTTCTTCCACATACTTCAATGCACCAGAGGAAAATGCCAAGTGTGCATCAGGGTCAATCTAAATTTATTATTGCCTTTTGGTACCACCCTTGAAAGCTTTTAGAGCAAGTTTTCAGATATACTGATTATCTGCATCCAAAAGAGTCCTGGCACTGACTGGGAAGCCTTTTCCTTCCTTTTCACCTTCATTGCTTTTCCATTTGGAGATTAGTTTTTTGACTGGGCCACTTACACCTGCCTGTCAGTTGCATAACCCAGACACACTGGGTACCTGTTCTGTGTCAGGTGAGAAGTAGTGTGTGCAGATTAAGACGGGCATCCAGCACACCAGTCAGTACCACCCGCTCGGCAGAGGTCTGGCCGAGGATTCAGGGGACTGGGTCAGTTTTTAATTCTTTATACCTGTTGCATAATGTAGCGTACTCAGTTCCCCTGGATTTACACCACCACAGAGACAACACTGGCTATTCAGCTTTGCATTGATAGTTACTTGTGACTTGCTACCAGCATTGTACTGCTGCAGTGAGCACTAACAGGTAGGGGATTGTCAGTGTAAGAAAGCCCACACCTCTGCAGGCCTCCAGTGACACCTGGGAGAAGGTTAAAACCAGCAGCAAGAAGAGTCTCCCCTGAATGTCAAAATGTTTTACTGAAGTTTTACACATCTTTGCCAAGGCTCTGAAAAATATTGATTTACTGAAGTGTTTCACAATACTTCATGGCCACTCACTCTACAAACCAGAAACATATAGTTAATCTATAGTAGATCAGATGAGAAAAAGCACTGCTTCAATGAAAGCTCCAGTGCACAGCCTGTATGCAATACGCCAAGGAATGCACTGAACACCATCCCAAACTCTGCACCAGTACGCTGCTGCACCACAGTCCATTAATAGTAACATGCTTATGCATTTTGGTGCATTTCACTTTGTTATGATGAAGGATTTTGGTTTTCAACTTTATCAATCAGTCTAATCTTAATCTGGCATTGAGATAAGGGCAGAGGGATATCTTTTTCAACTTCGCTTTCCCATTCAGCTGTCAGATGCTCAGAGAAAACCTTTGACTTTCCTCAGCAGTATTCATGCAGTGCAGCAGTCCTGTTTTCTGACAGGATGTGCAACACAGCTCTGCTGCAGTATTATGCCATCAGATACTGCCTAGGCCACTATTTATATTAGAACATAAAAGTAAAACCACTATCTACCAACCACCTTTATTACAGTTTCCAAAACTTCTTGGATAGAAGAAATAACCCTACTGCAATGGTTAAACCTGTATCACTCAATAAGAATTCGATATAAAGGGGGACACTGGCATTCAGTGTTGCACTGTCCACTCAGAATGATAAAAACCTAGGACTGAAGATGTGAAAGTCAAAGCAAGAGCTAAGATATTCCTAGCCTAGGAAGGCTGCATGTATTTGAAGGTTTCCTCACAAGTGTGCTATTTATATACTATTAATGTTTTTTTTTTTAATCTATGACAATATGTCCAATACTGATTAGTCAGGAAACTTATTACCAGCACAACAATATCCATTGACTCACTGAGTTTCTGAAACTAACAATCTTCATCAATCAATACGTACCTAAGGTACAGTAACTATTGAACTCCAATCAAGTACATTGGGGGAACTTCTGGTAGCTCAAGGATTACAGTGCTCCCTACATGCATGTCTTCTGTCCACCTTTTACATCGCAAGGCAAGAAAAGTAATTTCTTACTTACTGAGCCCCAAAGAGTTTGGAGAAAGCCAGCATTGGTCAGTGGCCTTCAAAGGTTTGCAGTTTCAATTCCTGAGGACTCCAGAAGCTGTCAGTGCCAACCAGACAGCATCACAACAAGTTACCTGCCTTGTGCTTCTTTCTGAAGCAAATTAACCAGTTACAATACAGACTTGAAACCGCTGAAGCTCTGAATCTGTTTGGATCACATTGAGATCAGTTCAAGTTAGAGAACAAGAAAGGAAAGATGATTACTCAACACCAAGGGCAGAGAGGAGACAGCGACTTCATCAGTGAAACTACCTTTGCTTATCTTGAGCAGACAGATTTTAGTCCATCTCCACATATCTCTACAGCAATGAGAATCAGTAGTTGCTTTATGAATTTATTTTTCTGGGATAGGATAGATACAACTTACTCTTAGTTAATGCACAAAGAGATCCTCAAGAGCCACAAGTAACGTCTTCTGCTACTGAAAGCTAAACAGAGCTGCTTGGCTTCCTTTGTCCTCATGCACAGGAGGAAGTTAATATTTCCCTACGTTACAATGAACAAACAGTATGCTTAGCCTATAACTCCCATTTCTTTCCTCATTTAGCCCAAGACTGAACAGGGGACTGAAGACAGCTTGTCCCAGTGCAGGAATTCCTGGGGAAGATGCCAGCACTTTATCTTTAATCTGCTGATCAGGCTGATGAGAGCATCACTTTGTTAGAACAAAAGGCAGAAAGCAGGCACAGCTTACTTGATTGATCAGCTCTGTTTTGATTCAGGTAGAGTACTTGGTGAAGATTAGCTCTCCTCCTCCTCCTCCCCCCAGCTCCTTTCCCTTTGTCACTGCTTTTATAGAGTCTTTGCGTGGTGGCTGCATCCCGGTTGCTGAGGGATGGCAGACTGTATCCGTACTGCAGCAATGCTGCTGAAGGACTCATCTAGTCTTGGTGACGGAACTTCACAGTAGGGCATTAAGTCATATTTTAGTCCTGTGGCTGGTTGGGGATAGCAGGGAGGTAACCGAATTAGCTAGTAATGCTGTTCGCTCAGGCTCCACAGCAAGTCGTCTGCACTAAGACACTTTCCGGCCCCACTCAAGGTCCACACCCGAGGCATTCACCGGGCATGATTTCTACAGCTTAAAAGCTACAAACAATAGAAACAGAAGCTCTTAAGAGGCAGTATTACTCTAATACTCTCTCACCTTGGAGTGTCTCAGCTTTACTTGATGCTAAGCTCTTTAGGAGCCAAGCTGTCCAGGCAGAACACCACAGCAGTCGGATCTCAGGAACATCACCTGCTATCCTACAACAGGGCTCCTGTGTGGATCAGCTTTCCAGCCTCTAAACGTAGTTAGTCCAGACTCACAGAGATGGCATCATTTGATACCAAACAGGCATAAGTATCTAAATCAAAACTTCTTAAACTGGATTGGGGATTTCCCCCTATCGGGCCCATTCAAGGCCTTAACCACAAACCAACTTCAAGCACAACTGCACCTCCAGAACTCATCTAGTAGCCAAGTCATTGACTTGCCCCAATAGCCATAACAAAGCCCCTCTTTCTTACTCTCTCCCCCACCAGTTTAAGAACTGCTGTTACAATTTTTACAGTCTGGTTTTTCCAGAAGCCACAAGACGGTAATTTTATTTTCTAAGAACCCCAGCTGCTGTACAGCTGTTCTTTATTGCTTCACAGCAGAAGTTAACAGCCTTACTCAAAATCATATGAACTCAATAGTCTAGAACTTCAGAGCTTTCCTGGAAGCATGTCAGCACAGCGCCTGACCGAGCTCCAGCAGGTTCTGCAGCAGCATGACCAAGCAGGGCTCCCGGTTCATGAAACAACACACCAAAACTGAGGAGTGATAAAGCATCCACAGAAATTCCTCAGTCATTTCCAGCCACATCTATAGATCATTGGCAGCAGATGCCTTTGCAGAGGCTAATAAATTTGGCAGACAGCAAGCAAGTTTCCTCTAGCTTACTTCATCAAAAGCTTGCTGTACTGAAGCACACCTTACCCCTTCAAAGCAGCACAAACCCCATCCTGGCTCAGTTTCACCTCTCTACACCTTGAGACTAGTCTGTGGATGCAACACCAAAGGGCAACAAAGTCCCACTACACCAAGCTCACTTTCCCTAACACTCCTAACCAAAGAACCACTCGCTATGGAACAGCTTTACAATCGCTTTGCCAAAGCACAGCCTTTACCAGGATTTATAAGCTCAAGTCTCTCCACTGATAAGCTGCTCTCTCCAGCTCAATACTTCTTCCTCTGAAACACCATCTTTAAATACCACCTAGAACAGCTCCTTTTCCTACAGAGCTTTTATTTGCCTGTAGAACATCCGGCTCCTTAGTGCCCCTTCCCTTGCTAATTACCTTTTATTTCTTTATTGGCATCACATGTCTCATCTGTCACACTGGACCTATTTCCCTTAAAGGAGCCCACAACTGAGTAAGTCTGAAAAGGCACTGACAGAAGCACACTTCTGACAAAAGCACATTCTGATCCAAACCATCATCCTGATAAAATCTTACTTGCCCCAAATTATGAGATGTTAGAGCTCCTTAATGAAACAGCTGAGATATTTTTAACATGGTCAAAAAACCTATTTTATCTTCTGACCTTCAGCTCAGAAATAGCTGCACCATTTTTTTTTTCAGACTTCCAAAAAATGACTGCACAGGGTGAACACCCCCCCTACAATTTCAGCCTCAATATTTAGTTTGGCATCATACAACTTGCTGAAAACATGGTCTCTCGACAGAAGATGTTAAACAACTGCTGCTGCTCCCAACTTCCAGCTCTGTCTATAATAATAACGGGCTCAAGTGACCGGGGCCTCAGCTGTTCCTCTCATCCAGTGTGCCAGAAATATGCAGCAGGGAGATTTGCACTTTAATGATTTCCGCTAAAGTAGATGGCAAACCCCTTTTTCTTCCAGAACAGAAAACAGACTGTAAAAGGGGACCCCCATTTACCTCTCCTCACAGTCTGCCATACCCTAATAGACCCAGATTAGCTTTGAGAGCTCAAAAAGCTTTGTAATCAAGTCATTAATGGGTTAAATACACAGCTATGGGATATAGCACTGATTCCCCTAAGCTTCTTGCTAAATGTTCTGTGTAGTAATGCCACACAGAGTGGTAAGGGGAGATCTCTGGAGCTGGATTATTTGTCCAGCTGGCTCATTCAGATGAGCTATTTACCCCCTCACCAAGTTCAATTTGTTAAATTTCATCACTTGAGTTATGCTTGTGACCTACCCTCCGCTGGGTTTCAGAAATAGGGCCACTGTTAGAAGCATTCAGCAATCCGAAGCTGCATTAGTAACATGGTTGGAATCATAAAGCACTGTGTAATGTGAAGCAGGGTAGACTGCAGTCTCCCTCATCCCTAATTTGGACCCGTATCTTGCAGGCAAACCTAGCTGCTAATGCTCTCTGTCACTCCCGCACCTTTGTAACACCATAAAAGGTCTTTTTGAGACCAGGCACACATGCTGATGGAAGAACCTCCACAACCAATTGGTGAAGAAGGTTAAGGCATCAAGAAATTATACTGTAAATATAAAGTTATATCACAAATATAATGCAAAGTTTGTCTTGCATATCATGTCATTGCTAGATTACGGCCTGAGCGGCAAGGTGCCCCAATTCTCAGTTCTGCCAACGTGACTCAGTTTCTCCATCTGTAAAGTAGTTGTGGCAAAGTGTACCTAGTTGTGTAAAATAATTTGAGATCTTTGAGTGAAAAAGACAATAGGAATGGTGTTTAGTCTTACCATATAATGCAATGCCATTTATTATGGGATACAGTTATAGCTATTTAACTCTGTAAGTCTGCTTTACAACTCCTTGCTATATTTCCATACAAGTCATGATTTGCAAAACCACTGCACCTTCTGAAGTCCAAGATGGTATCTGTGAAGTGTAGCCGGCCAGGGCTCTTAACAAAGGAGTTTCTAACATTCATTTTAATTTTATCTGTTGCTTTATGTGGAGCTACTGGAATCCGTAATTACAGCCCTGATGTAGCAGTGAGCCCAATGCTAGGAGAGACCTCGAGTCTCACGACAGCCTGCTTAGATCTTACAGCCAGCAATGGTGAAGATTGCCATATATTAATGTACCTCGTGGAGCCAACTATGGAACTGGTACTGATGACATTGTTTACCCCAGGGAATTTGAAGACAACCACTGAGCTCCAGTGAAAGTTTTACATCACACCAGGACAGTTTATAAGGGTGCTCTGCTGTGTGCATTCTTGGGCAAAGGGGTGGAGGGGGCATTTGTGGAGTTTTGCCTCTCTTCTGTCTGCCTCGCATCACTCCAACTGCCTTCCTGGGACTTGATGTGTCTAAAAGCACTGTCAAGCTGAACTGAGATGCACTGCAGGAGGATCACAAGGTACTTCCTTTGCTTTGAAACCACAGGACTGGAGTTGTGGATGCACGTGCGTGGTTGGAAGGTAGGATGCTGGAGTCACAGTAACTTCAGGACACAAAGCGATGCAAGGTCTGTAGGCAAATACGCCAAACACACACCACTCCCCACCATATATATATATAAAAAAAATAATAATTAGACTAGCTAATGCACCTGGGGAAAATAGAGACTTTTTCTTTTGGTTCCTGAGACTCCTGGTCTCAGTAAAGGTTTTGGTCTCGTGGTGCGTTGTGAACCTCTGCAGCCCAAATGCGCTACAAGAGAACGCACCATGTGCCCATCCATGTGCCTGATGCAACCCCCGGGTGTGGAAAGGGTGCAAGCCCCCGTGCCCGGGGCGCAGCCACAGCGCCGGTGCTGAGCTGGGGCTGGGCAAGGCCGGGTTTCTCCACCAAGAAGAAAGGTCTGCGCCCCCGGAGCCCCCCCCTTAGCCCTGAGATTTTCTCCCCT
>NW_009649449.1:1498203-1505390 GCF_000708025.1 Charadrius vociferus | reverse complement strand
GGGAGGAGATGGGCAGCGGACATCGGGGGGAGGCGACGGGGGAGGCTCGGGTCCCCCCCGGAGGGCTGGTGGCGTGGGGGGCGGGTGGCCGCGGTGCTGTCCACGCAGCGTGGTGGTTCCTCTCGCCGTGAGCCTGTCCTGCCTCTGCAGGGCGTGGGAACCCGAGCTGCTGTCACCCTGCTGGGGCCGGGGCTTGTCCCTTTGAGGAGTGGGGCTGTGTGTCGCTGCCGCCTCGGGTGGTTAATGAGAAAGGCAAAACATTAATTCGCGCGTGTTTCGGCGTGTGTTTAATGTGAGCATCCACATCAAGCCTCTGACGGACCTGTCCAGGAGCTGATGGGGAGGTCGTTCCTGCTCTGGTGTTTGCATAGGCAGAACACCATTATACTTTTGCTGATTCTCAAAGAATCTGGGTAACTCCTTCACGTGTTGACGTGCGTAGCCATGTGGGAGCCCCGTGCCGCCCTGCATGTGGTCACGCATCTGTTAATTATTTTTCAGTGGGGATGCAACTGTAACAAAAAAGATCTTTTTCTTTTTCTTTTTTTTTTTTTTTTTTCCATGCAGAAGGGGAAATTACAAGACCTGAGATGAGCTCCTGTCAAACTGGAACTCCAGTGGCTGTGCAGGGGAACGCGCAGTCTTGCTGCCGGGTCAGGCTCTTACCGTGTTTTATGTGGATCGGGCCCCAGAGTCTTTTCCTGAAGTCTGACTGAGTAACTTTGCTCCGTCTGGCTGGGGAATTTTTTAGAGTTTTATTTTTTAATGTGAACAGTGGTGATTAACTGATATGAAAGCAGTAAACAAACATCACTAGGTTTACTGTGCTTATTCTGGGCAGTGTAGCACAATATTTTGCAACTGGGAGTGTTGTGAAACTGGTTTTCAGCTGGCCTTGAAATACATGTGACTGTGTAGCTGAATCTGCCAGGAAAACTACTTGGCTAATTCACTCATTTCCTTGGGTACGTGGAAAAGAATGATCCACCCAAACCCTTCCCATTCCATAGTGGGTACCTGCTCGTCTGCTGTGGTCTCTGTGCAGCATCGCAGTAACTGCAGCCTGCCGAGGTGCAGCAGACAGTATGTCAAACCTTAGGTTCCTGGAACAAAGGTTGCTCAGGCAAATGTAAATATTACTTTATTGCACTGAGAAACTTTGTCATCTGCGTTATAGTCCCATAGTGGGGGAAGGATAACCAAACCTCAGCTTAAAATTATAATTATTTATACTGCTGGCAAAATCTTAGGAGCCACACATTGCCCCCTCTGCAATTGCCAGCACTGTTTGCTGGAGCTTAAACAGCACAGCAAGAAGGGAGGGAGGGGAGGCAGTCATGACAGAAGGCTGGGGAGAGATGATACGAGTCAGCTTTACAGACCACAGTGTACCTTGTTGAAGGTCTCCAGAGAAGAGCGATGGATACTGGACCGCCTCTTGAAGGAGGGATATGCCCTGCGGGGGATGTTGAGGCTGTCTCCGTGCTCGGTGGCAGAGCAGAGTGGGCTGCAGTTGTGGTTGACTAACTGATGCTCAGCCACCGTGTGATTTCCATGCAGGAACCAGGGAAGGAAAAGCCAAGGAGTGTCTGTGCAAACTGGCCTTTGAGAGGGAATCCTGGGTGCGCAGAAGGCACAGCAGCATCGCACAAGTGCCATCCTGCTGTCCTAGGGGGGGGTGGCTCACGAAAACCGCCCCCTTCTCACTGCCTCAGGGTTGTAGTCTTGGGAAGCCCTTTCTTCTGCAAGTTGGAGTGGAGGACTGCTCCTGGGGAGGCTCACCAGGGTCTCAGTTGGAGCCCTTCAGCATCGGTCTGAGCTCACACGCAAAGCAGAGGAGTTAGTCGGGAAGACACTCTGGGAGCAGGAGTTGCCACGTATGCCTGTTTGCAAACAGCAGCCGGAAGGTTTAGCACAGCCAACGTGTATGGGCTGAGAGCGGGGATGTGCTGGGACGTTCCTGGCACAGCCACGTTCATTTTTTCTCTGCTGTAATTAGGTCTTTTCCCTTATTTACCAGAAAGGGAACAACCTGCCTTATCTTGCTTGCTCACCTGACCATTGATCAGAGTCTGACGTACACTCAGTCACAGGAGAAGAGAGATCTGTGCTCAGGAGGGGCTGTGAAGAAGACAAGTTTCCAGCTACTTTTGCCACTGAAGTCTCTGTAAAGCTTCTCTATTACCCAGGTGAGTCTGCTGGGGAGAGAAACGTGAGGTTTATACAGACCAGTCCAAGCTGCAGATAGGGACAGATATTCAGAAGTTCCTTCTTTTGATTTAGTTATCCTCATCCTTTAGCTGACTGAGATCCCGTGTTGATTTAGTGATGGAATAGTGACTTTTCTGGGAGCTTTCTGAGGGAGAACCAGTCAAGAGCTAGGACAACGTCTGTGTTTCATCCCTCTGCCATTCAAAGGAAGCAAGGACCAGGCCTTTTGCTCCAGGCTAGGAAAGACAATCCTGAGTAAGTCTGGGCAGGTAAAACAGCTTTTGGTCCTCGGGCATACGTACAGCTGTAACTGGAGCAATGGAGCTAGCGATATGTTTTCTATCTGACTGTGCATGTATGAATCTGACGAGACACTTTTCTGTCTTGTCTGTGCCTGCAGAAGGTTAAGATGTTCATGTTCATTCTTATACCCAAGATCCATTTCTCAGTTGTATGGTCATGAAAATGCCATTTTAAAATGGCGTGATCATACCAGTGCAAAGCCTAGTGAGACTGCAACTGCACCAGTATAAAAAAGCCATATACTTTTTCCTCTTACTGTGAAAAAATGGTTGGTTTTCCTACACAGGTAAAATTAAAAGGTACAGATTTATTGACCAGAACCAAAAGTTTTTAAAGAAGTTAATTGTCTTGTGTGCTGTGAAGGCTACGCTCCCACTAAACACAACTTCAGAAAATGAAATTAAGAGAATGGGATAGTCAGTGTAAGAGCTTCTGAAATAATACCTGATGTAATGAGAACAGCACAATGGTTTATTCACTTGTTCCGGATTCTCTCTCTTGAGATGTAAAGTCATTGCAGTGTTTCTAGGTGTAAGAACTAAATGTGTCATTTCTCTTAAAAACAACTTTATTTTGGATAAGGCGAACAAGAATAAATAAGAACAAGCAAAGAGGCTTCTTGGTCAGGGAGACCAGCTGTTACTGGCTGCAGTGGTTTGAATGGGTACGGAGTGGAGAAGGCCAGACCGGGTGCTGACACGCTCTCTTCAGTGATGGAAAGTTGGAGTAGGCAGAACACAAACCCCACATTGTCTCTTGGCCACATACACAACGATCACGAGGCAGCATCTAGACTGGCTCATGTCTAGACTCAATTTTAAGGACTAAACTTCTTCCCCTGTGTTGTTTTATCAGACCATTTGTCTCCCAGTAGCTCATTAGAACCTAATTCAGCTCCGTTCATGAGAGTGGTGGTGCACATGGGTCGTTAAAGTGCAGTGTATTAAAGAAGAGCCTGTGTACTGGAAGTGCCAGTGGTTGTGCTTGTCTCTGAGCTGCTATGACAATATTGACATGAAGCAATGCCAAGACAGCATAATACCATTTGAGCAAAGTCCCAAACAGGAGGTTGTTGAAAGCAGTACTTAATTTGCAGGCACATGTGTTCATTTGTAGCCAGCTCTGAAATTTGTATTAAAATGGATTACAGTTTCACAGTATAAAGGCATTGACACCCCCTCATTAACTCAGCTGTGAGAACACTGCCTATGCTACCGAAAGACCTTCAGCATGCACTGTCTTCCACTTTTGATTTGCATAAAGGAGGCTGCAGTCTTTTCAAGAGCCCCAGTTACTACCATGACTCAAATCATGGAGGGGAGGAGAGACTGTTGGGCGGAAGTCCCGGCGGAAGTCCCTGGCTCTTCAGCCATGGGAAGGCAGCTACCTTGCATTGTGTTTTGCAATGTTACAACATGGATTGACAGATTTTCCTTTTTTAATCCTGTCCTCTAGTGTTCCTGGGTCTACCTCTTCACTCTCAAGATGCTGCAAAGAGTCCTGTGTACAGTGTTGTTCGTGGGAGCCTTGCCATCACTGGCTGAGGTGTCCCAAGGCCACATCTCAGTGGTCTTGTTGGGAGCCACAGGTGATTTGGCCAAGAAGTATTTGTGGCAGGGTCTGTTTCAACTCTACATGGACCAAGTGAGCAGTGGCCACAGCTTCACTTTCCACGGGGCTGCACTGACAGCTCTGGAGCCAGGGCAGAGGCTGATGTTTGATGTGCTGAAGAAGCTGGCCTGTCCTCCCGATGAGTCTCCCAACAGGTGTGCTGTCCTCAAGGACCAATTCCTGAAGCTGAGCCAATACCACCAGCTGAAGACTGCCGAAAACTACACTATGCTGAACAGAGAGATTGAGACGCTGCTTCGCCAGGAGGGGCTGAAGGAGGCTGGAAGGATCTTCTACTTCTCAGTACCACCATTTGCCTACACAGAGATTGCCCGCCACATCAACAGCAGCTGCAGACCACCTCCAGGAGCCTGGCTGCGTGTGGTGCTGGAGAAACCTTTTGGCCATGACCTGGAGTCAGCCCAGCAGCTGGCTGCAGAGCTGACAAGCTTCTTCAGGGAAGAGGAGATGTACCGGGTGGACCATTACCTTGGCAAACAGGTGAGCAGCTTGCAATGTGCAGCCCCTTGCCAGGTTGAGGGACATAGTGGCTGGGAGAGTGTTGGATGTCAGCTCTACATCTAATGAGAAGGTTGTTCCCCTCTCAGAGCCGCTGAGTGTGGTCCCAAACCTCCATATGGAGCCCTGTGCTGTTATTCTTGTCCTGTACAGTGCTGCTGTCCATCCTCTTACAGAGCAGAGGAAATGTGCAGACCAAAGGAGGGCTTTCTTCCCTTAGAGAGATGAGGGTCCCTTCTCCAGAGGGAAGCCAGGGTGTAGGGGTGAACTGCGTGCGCGCATGAAGGAGAGATGCAGAATTCATCTGGTCTTTCACCAAGGTCAGAGCTTTGATTTCGCTGAATAAGCAACGCCCTTTCCCTCTCACAGTTCTCCCATCTCATTACACACAGGCCTCTCTGCTTAGCCATGGCTTCTAGAAACAGTTTTTAATTTGATATGATATGGAGCTGATGGGATGTTGGTTATGCGGGATGCTTAGGAGCAGGTTTCTTCCTGCCCTGCGCTCCACTTGGGGCATGGAGGACTGGCTCCTGCAGGAACAGCTCAGGATGTGGAGCTGTGTTGTGCCAGAGGGAATGTGTTCAAGGAGATGCATCCTTGTTTTAGGGGAATGTCATGCCACATTTTGAAAGGAGCTTGTTCCAGCCACGGCACTGTGGCCAGATTTTACTCAGAAGGTTGCATGTCCAGCTGCAAGGAGAGCATCTCTACTAAGGGGGGGATTTCTTCTCTTTTTAAATTTTTCTTTTATTTTTTTCCTCCCAAAAAGAGCAGATGGCTTCAGTGGTGTAAGCATCTGATCTAATGTATTTCAGCACTTTGGAACTGTACGTTAGTCCCAGGATGGTCTGACTCAGCCCTTTGTCCTTTGACAGATATAAACCAAGTGCCCTGCAGTTTGTATTTCAGCCTTTTTCACATGAAACCTCAAAACGCCTCAGAAAGACCTTTAATGTCTGCTCTGTACAGTCATTGGAGACCCCATTGTGCATCACTGCAGGCTCTCTTGCTGATTTTCTCTTCTCTGACCCACTCTGCTCTCTGCTGTGTGGCATGTCTGCTGGTACCCCAGAGCTGGCCACATCCCAGCGCTGGATGAGGCAGTGAGGCAGAGGTGCTGTGGAAATCTGTGGTGAGTTTTTGTTGGGTCTTTGATTTTTCCCTTCACAGGCTATAGCCCATATCCTGCCTTTTCGAGATCAGAACCGACAGTTTCTGGATCCAATTTGGAATGCTAAAGGTTGGTGAGGCGAGTGTGCAGAGCTAGGGTGATGAGTGAGAAGGAGAACTGGTGGGTTCATTAATAACGTGAAAGTGGCCCTTGAGGTAGTGCTGGTGCAGAAAGGAAAAAGAGCCGAGAGGGACTGTCTTATACTTCTTATGCTAGGGACTGACTCACTTCCCGGTAGTGCTGCTGCTTCCAAGAAAAGATTCCCGTTGCAGTTCAGCCGGGCGTGGGGCAGAATCCCCCACCTTTTTGTGCTGCAGAGGTCTGGGGGTATCACACCTAGCTTTCTATTCCAAATCTTGGTAAAAAGGCACTGGATTTGGAATTGATGCAGTCTAAGGCCACTTCAGTTCAGTGCTGCAATAACCTGGTTGTTGTAACAACAACCCTTTTGTATTCCTGTCCTGTTAGCTACTGAGCTCACACTGATTATACATTTGTGCTATTCTTTGCAAGATGCTCTTGCATCTTTTGCCTGGATGTTACTCATATCAGCTACTCGGTGTCAGTCCAGGTACCTAGGTCAGTCTCTGTGTGTCTGCCTGTTTCTTTCCCTTCCTGTCTGTAGTAAGAAAGAGCATTGCAGAGGGAAAATCCAAGCCCGGAGTTGCTAGCATGGGTCTCCTGCTGGAGGACACGGCTGCAATCCCTCCTTTTTTTTGCAGCAGCAGCTCTGCAGTGCTCAGCATAAAGCACTCTGGGCTGGACTGCCACCCGCAGCACTTCTTGGGATGTCAGGCGCCCTCAGTTCTGCAACATCAGGATTGCTTCTCCACTCGCTTTATCTCCTCTTCTATCTGCCTCCTTTCTTCCCTTCCTCCTTCCCTCCCTCCCTCCCTTCCTCAGCCACCACAAACTCAATTAATGCAACTTTATCAAACTTGGAGTAATATTTGGTTTGGCAGCTCAGACCTCACCTGGGCCTGTATGTGGGAGAGGGATGCACTGCAGAGAGATTTAGGGAGAACAGTGTTGTCTGTGCGTAGCCCCAGCTACAGCCTGTACCCTCCCTGCTCTGAACAATTTTGTAATTTTTCATTTGACGTCTTTTTTCCCCTGTGCGGCTTCAGCTGGCAGCCTGGCTCCCAGCAAGTCTGCAGCATTGATTACGTTAATGAATGTGCCATTGGATTAGAGCAAGGGAGATAAATGTATCAATCAATAGGGGAAGCCTATGGCTGTGATGTAGTCTGCAGTGTGCAGCCTGCTGCTGATGGACCACAGAAAGGCATCTGTTTGAGTCACTTTCTTTATAACTGCATTGTCCTTCTCCCCCTGTGCCCACCTGCATGAGCAGTCAGGCAGGGAAAGA
>NW_009649449.1:1482791-1497833 GCF_000708025.1 Charadrius vociferus | reverse complement strand
GAGAAGCAGGGCTTCGTGCATAAAATTTTGTCTCTGAAGGGCATGGCTCAGCCAGAGCCTCCTAAGGACATGAAAACCAGGGGAAAAGAGGCAGTGAAGGCAGTGCTCATTGCCACGGCCCAGCTTCAGTTGTTCTGGGGACCTGGTGTGTAGCTACAGAGCTGCTGGGGTCCCTGCTGTCACCCCACTTTCCAGCTACACTGTCAAAGCTTTTGCGTAGAACTGCACGTACTGTGGAGTCCCAGGCCCAGGTGCTGTGACCTGTGGGACAGGAGTGTCATGGCGAGGGGTATACAGGGGCCCTGCATCACACTGTACGTGGGAGGTTTGAGCTGGATATTGCTACCAGTCACTGACCGCAGCTTCCGAAAGCACAAGCAGTCCAAGAAAGCAAAGCTGCCTTCTGCTCTGGAAGTATCAGGCAAGAGCATTACTCCTGCTGGGTTTAGGCCCTGTAAGCACCCACAAGGGGGATTGTGTCTGTCTGTGTGGAGGCCAAGCAGTCCCATGGGAACCTTTTATCTGTATTTTAGTAGCAGAGACACTTTGGAAGCCTCTCTGGAGGGAGAGGAAAGGCTTCGAATCATAGAACTGTAGAATGGTTTGGGTTGAAAAGGACCTTTGAAGATCATCTAGTCCAACCCCCCTTCCATGGGCAGAGACGTCTTTCACTAGGTCAGGTTGCTCAAAGCCCCATCCTACCAGACCTTGGACATGTCCTGTGAAGGGACATCCACAACTTCTCTCAGCTTGATAGCTTCAAGTTAATTGTTGGGCCAGGAGAAGAGGAGCTTGGTCCAAACCAATTAAGGCTTGTGCTCTTTGCTCTCCTTTGCACACGCATTATACATGCAGAGGGCAAGGCTGCAAGAAAACCAGATCAATTTACCGGCATCTTACCTCTTTTTTGTCCTCAGGCCGCACCAGCTTCTACGAGCAGTATGGAGTAATCCGGGATGTGCTGCAGAACCACCTCACGGAGGCCCTGATGTTCCTGACCATGGAGCTCCCAGCCAACGTGAGCAGGGCTGAAGAGGTTTTGCAGTGCAAGCTGCAGGCCTTCCAGTCCTTGCGGGGTCTGGAGAAAAACAGTGCTGTGTTGGGTCAGTATCAGGCATATGCCAGCCAAGTACAGGAGGAACTGCAGAAGGCACGAGACTACATCAGCACAACACCAACCTTTGCAGGTGAGAGTTTAGTCTGGGCCCTGGAGAGGGGAGTAGTCTAGAGGTGAGGAGAGCAGGAGATGTGAGTCCTTGCATGCTGATACCAGCTCCGAGACTCTGGTCCTCACTGCTGGCACAGGGATGTCTCCAGGCATCCACCGACATGGCCACTGGGAGCTGTAACAAGATAATACTGTTGTCATGTTAGTTAACAAACGATCTGGTGAATGGGAAGCATTGCATAAGCGCTAAGTCCCATTATTCTTGATAAGATGTGTGTTATATTTAGAAGTGGCCTGCAAACTCCTTTGCCTTTTCATAAAGTTGAGTTGCTCTCTGCATCTGAGGGATAAAGCATTGGCAGTTCCTTGTGATTAGTAGACCACAAGGCCATCTCTGGCCATGCTGTGTCTTCTGAACATTAAAGTTTGTGCTCAGAAACTGGTTTCCTGCAAGATGAAAGGAGACTAATCAAGTAGGGTAGCTGGGAGGAAGCACAGCAGGGTAGCTGGAGAGCAGTTAGTCCAGTGATGTTGTGAAACGGCTGAACGTGGAGCAAGAGACACAGTGGATGCCAAGATCTCTGGGAGCTAAGGAAGGAGAATGATGGGTAGGTGATAGAGATCCCCTCAAATCTGCTCACTGTTCAGGTTTAATTTGGTAGCTGCGATCAATATCATTTCAGGTGTGCTGATTCACAGTGACAACCTGCGTTGGGAAGGAGTCCCTTTCCTCCTTACTTCTGGGAAAGCTCTGGATGAACGGGTAGGTTATGTCCGTGTTCTCTTCAAGAACCGAGCCTACTGCACTCAGAGCGAGACTCTGAGAGATGCAGGGCACAGCCAATGCAAAGCCAAGCAGATCATCTTCTACATTGGGCACGGCGCACTCAACACCCCTGCGGTGCTTGTGAGCAGGAACCTTTTCAGGCCTGTCATGCCAGAAGGCAGTTGGAGAGAAGCAGTGGGTCAGTCAGACCTGCACATTTTTGGACAACCATTGTCTGATTATTATGTGTACAGCCCCGTAAAAGAGAGAGATGCGTATTCTGTCCTCATCTCCAACATCTACCATGCCAGGAAGGACTTCTTCATTACCACTGAGAACCTGCTGGCCTCCTGGGGGTTCTGGACACCACTGCTGGATAGCATTTCCCACCAGCCCCTGCGTCTTTACCCTGGGGGAGTGGAGAACCAGCACCTCTTAGACTTTGAGATGGTGAGCGGGGAAGTGGCATTCACACTGGCAGAGCCAGTGGAACTACTGAACCCCAACAGGCTGATGCCAAGTGATTTCAGGACGATCCAGTCCAAATTTCGGCAAAGTCCCCTGGTCTCAGCATGGTCGGAGGACCTGATTTCCCTGCTGGCTTCTGACATCGAGAAGGCAGCAAGCAGGACTGTTGCACGCTCTGGGCAGTTCCACCTGGCCCTCTCAGGGGGCTCAAGCCCAGTGGTCTTATTCCAGCGGCTAGCAAGACACCACTATGCCTTCCCATGGAAGCACACCCACATCTGGCTGGTAGATGAACGCTGTGTCCCTCTCACTGACACCGAGTCCAACTTCTTCAGCTTGCATAACCACCTTCTCCAGAGTGTCAGGGTGCCCTACTTCAACGTCCACCCCATGCCTGTGCACCTGAACCAGCGGCTCTGTGTGGAAGAAGACAGAGGCACGGAGCTGTATGCCAAGGAGATCATGGCCCTGGTGGCCAATGCCAGCTTTGACCTGGTGCTGCTGGGGGTGGGCACTGATGGGCACACTGCCTCACTCTTCCCCCACTCTGAAAATGGCTTGGAGGGGGCTCAGACTGTGGTGCTGACCGAAAGCCCTGTCAAACCTCACCAAAGGATGAGCCTTAGCCTACCCCTCATCAACAAGGCCAGGCAGGTGTTTGTCCTGGTTTTGGGGAAGGGCAAGCACGACATCACCACCCTGCTCAGCAGAGTGGGCCATGAGCCGAGGAAATGGCCTATCTCGGGCGTCAGCCCCAGCTCCGGAGAGCTGGTGTGGTATGTGGATTACGAAGCTCTGCTTGGGTGATGTCTTCACAGTGTCCCTCCTCCCTTGTCTGCGTGGCCCTTACAGCCTGGATTTTCCTACACAATGTCCATGTTTTTCTGTTGCCAGCAGCAGCTTCATCTCTGACAGACTCTTCTAACCTTCTGGGAAATCCGTGGCCTGCAGTGCCTCTGACATTTGAGCCCGGAAAGGAGCTCGGCTCAGTGTTCAGAGCTAAGCAGGAGCCAAGAGCCCGGTGCAGCATTTCTGGCTCTGCTGGCGATTCTGACTGTGACTTTGGACAAATTACCTCACCTTGAAGTGCCTCAGTTTTCCCTGTCAGACCTTTGTGGTTACTAGCATTTAACTACCTCGCAGGCACTATGGGAGATTTGTTAAATTAAGTACCTGCCAATTTTTTTTTTATATATATTTTTTTAAATTCTCAGGCTAGAAGGCAGTAATAACATGTTCATCCCCTGCCCTGCTCCGTCTGGCTGGGACAGAGTTGTTGTCTCGGTAAAAGGATGGTTCTGCGCACCTGGATCTGTAGTCTTGGTACATGCAGCCCATGGTGGTGTCAGCCAGCCGCTGGCCATGGCTGTGCTCTCCTGGGAGCACAGACACCCGTTTGCTTTTGTGGCACGTGGCCCCTAAGTGCTGACACTGATTTGTGAGCTCACTGCGGTCCTGAGTCTTTGCAAATTGCCCAGCAGCAGAGGCTGAGTTTATAAGCAGTAATTTGCTGCTTTCATTAAGTGGATAGCTGATACCATGGGGGATGGAGAAGGAAGACACATCGCTTTTTAGGCTGTTAGAATAATGGGGACAGGGTGAGGAATATGGCAGTTCACAGAGCTGTTATTTGCCTGCAGTGCAATAATTATAGAGGGAAAAGCTTGGCGTTCTGAGGAGTTGTTTGCATTTAGCTAGCAAAGACATGTTTTCTTTAACCCTCTTTCTGTGTCTCATTCTCTGAAATGAACTTTTCTCTGTCCTAAGAATTGAAGCTTGCGCTGTCATTCAGTGGCTTATAAAATTTATGCGGGAGGCAGCTTTATAAACTATCAACGTACCCGTCATTACAGCACACATTAAGGTACTTACAGTGTTTGTGGATGGTGGTGGTGGGGTTTGAACTCAAGGACGCTGACTTATAGGGGGAGGAAATTTTCTCTGTACTCTTGGGCACACAGAACTAGCAAATTGCATCTCTGTGTTGACAGGACACCATTAAGCGGTTATAGAAATGCATAGTGCTGTTGCTCATAGGAAAGGTTGGAGGCATCTGGTCCTACCTAGGGACCCTGCTCTCCCCTTCTTGATTTTCACCTTCCCAGAACACGGCCACACACAATTGGTGTCTCTCTGCTTTCACGATATCCTCAAATGTTCCATGATCTTCTCTAATGGGTAATTTTCCGCAGCACACCAGAGTGCGACTTTTGGTAAGGAAACAAGAAGGCACAAGAGGGGAGAATCTGGGCCAACGGTCCCTGTGGAGGCTAGAGACAAACCCAGTCCCCCGGGATGGGACATGGATGGGACATGGATGTGGTACTGGCTGCCAGCAGGGAGGATTCTGCATAGGAGCAAACACCACTGCCAAGGGGATTTCTCTCTTCTTCCTGCGGGTGCTGGCCCTGTTTGCCCAGAGAAGTAGCTACATATGGAGATGGCGGGGTCCGAGGTGACCCAGGGACTGAGGGCTCGGCAGGGACCCTGATGCTGACAGGGGATGGCGCCCTGACCCCAAGCAGCAGAAGTAAGTTGTGTGCTGTTCTTTCAGCAGGGCTGGTCGGAGGGCTGTGCCAGGCTTGGCCTCGCTGCACAGCCCTGGAGCATCACGAGGGAAAAATGGGATCCTCAGGAACTGGACCTGGGCGTCTGGCGACCCCCTTGGGACCTGAAATTCTGTAGTACAGGGAAGGATGGAGACTTTGCTGGGCGATAGGCATTGGTTTCAAATCCTTCCCTGCTCAGGGATCTGCTGAGTCGTAGAAGCATAGAATGGTTTGGGTTGGAAGGGACCTTGAAGATCATCGAGTTCCAACCCCCAGCCCTGGGAGGGACCCCTCCCACCAGCCCAGGTTGCTCCAAGCCCTGTCCAACCTGGCCTTGAACACCTCCAGGGATGGGGCAGCCACAACTTCTCTGAGCAACCTGTGCCAGGGGCTCACCGCCCTCAGAGTGAAAAATTTCTTCCTAGGTGATGAAGATGCAAATGTGAGTACAACTAGGTGCTAGGGTCTGATAGCACTTGAAGCAAGGTGGGCAGGTCTGTACAGCCTGTGCTGCCAGGTTCCCGAGTTGTTGCCTTTCAGCATAACGCTTATCTTAATGCACGAATCAGAATTGTTGTCCTCTGCTAATTGCACAGATAAAAGTGCACTGAGCAAACTCTAGAGAGCCTGTTACTCGTCAGCAGTCCCAGGGCAAACAGAGCCAGGGAGAACGTAACCTGGCAGAAGCTATGTGCAGCAGGAAAAGGCCAAATTCTCAGGGACTGGCTGTGATTTCTGGCAGACACCCTCCCCCACCTTGCAGATGGTCCAGAAAAGCTGCATTTTACATATTGTGTTTGAGTAAGCTGAGCCGAGTTGCACTGATTGCGCATCCCTTGGCTCTTGCGTGGGAAAGGAGGGCAGTTGTGGTGGTGTAGCTTTCTCAAAACCTCAAACGCAGAAGACACAAGTGCTTTAACTGGTCTGGTTTGACAGCCCGGTTATCCATCTTTTGTGGGCATTCATGAATAAGTTTGCTGCTGCCTGTTTCGTGGTTACAGGCAGGCTTAACTACCAGCACAACACCAAAGGGTGAAAATAAATGACAGGGGAAGAGAGTAGCATAGAAAAGCGGGAGGAAGGTGAGCACTGTGGGTTCCCTGCTGCAGGACTTGCGTGTCGAGTGGATATGCTGACGGTGGAGTCTGGAATAAGAGCGTACTCCTAGGAGTTAACTGGAATAACTCTTCTGGAATAACTTCGTAGATGAGTGCTAGCAAACACTGCTCCAAAATATACCATAGTGGCTGAAACAGCTGTGCAGAGGAAGATGTTTCAGGTCTGGTATGTCCATAAATTCAAACATAATTTTTCATTTTTAAACAAAAATAGCTATGTTAACTTCATTCCTGTCCTTTTATATTTGGTGTGAGGGAACAAGCTTTAATGAAAAGTTGACCTATGTGAGAATAAACATATTGTTATGAATGACAGAATTTCTTACTACTTTACAGATGACTGTGGCATTGGTGTTTTCTTATTTCTGCACACTTTCTTGTTAATATTTGGCTGGCACCTTTTGAAATGAACACTGATTTAGAGAGGTTTATTTGCACTTTTAAATAAGCATGTGGTTTTTTCTTTTCCCAGAGAACCACTGTTCTTTCTAGCTGAAAATAGGGCTCATTTGCAAAGTCTCTAATGGGTCACCCCAAAATTCATCCTAGATTTTATTAAAGTTGAGTGAAAGCTTACACGTTTTCCTCAGAGAAGACAGCTGTCTGGGTTCTTTGGGGTTTTTTTTTAGACTATTTTCTCTTTACACAGACAATTCCTGTTAAATTCTTTAATAGTTAGCATTTGCCAAATGAAAATAAAATATTTTTAAATATATAAAATTTGTGACTGGCAAGAGAGAGAGACTGCGGATGGGAAGAAGGGTTAAACGAGCAACAAATCTGATGAGGAAGAATGGTAGAAATCCACTGGGCTATAGGCCAAGGAAGCAGGGCTATTTTTATTTTGTGAAAGCTATTAATAGGAGGTGTGCACCTTCGTGAGAGCTTGTTTTAACCTTTCTTTGCAAAAGCAAATCCATGGAGTAACTTCTTATAGTCTGTTTCTACCATAAGTGATTATTGCTACCAATTTAACTATTTTTTTAAATGGCAAGTGCATTCCTAGAATTTAATGGTATGATTATTTATATGTTTTACAGAAAACTAACACTGGAAGTAATTAAATTTTCACTTCAACTTTTATAAATCAAGTTGTAAAACCTTATTTTCCCATGAGTAAAGTTTTGTGATTCCTTTCATGTTGTGTAATGGATAGAGAATTATATTTATAAAGAATAAATAGTTTTTAACAAAAGTGTCTTTTAATTTCTTTCAAAGATTGGGGGTCATTCTGGTGTTTTTCCTGTCCTCGTGGTGAGTGAAGTTTTAAAGTTCTAGTTGTACAAAGAGGACAGTGTTGAATTTTCTGTAGTGTGAAACCAGCAATCTTAAATGTTCACTCTGAGTCTCTTTTTTTGTGTGTCATCCAGACAAGGCCAGGACTTTTCAAAACAGAGGACCAGCCAAAGCCCTTTTAAGGTGAGAAGATGGAATCACCCAATACTATGCATGGTCCTGCCTTAGGAAAGTCCACATGCTGATCCACATTTACTCCCTGAGTTGCATTTCCATAGATACTATCACCATAGTACACAGTTGCTTAATAACATAGACTTTATAGAGCTGCATTTTAAACCATAATCTATTCAAGATCTGTGAGCTGAGATTATGCAGTTGAACTTCAAGAACGAGCTGTGCTGTGACTCCGGCTAGGGAGGCATTATGCACGGTTCCAGTGCGGAGGCCTGGCCTCCGATTTAGCTGATACCCAAGTGTTCCTGTCCAGAACCAGCCACCTCCTCCCCGGTGAAGGGAACATCTCATCTGGCACCTCCATTACACAGAAAGAAAAGGCGCAGTGTGCCCCGGAAAGGGGAGGAGGAGCACGGCGATTTCATCCTATTGCCGCAGGATAAGGCTTCATTTTCCTGGCAAGATGAGGATAGGAGGATTTAAGTCGGATGTTTTCTTGCTGCGATCTTGCTGATTCACAACTGCTAGCTCCCCTGAATGCGGTTGAAAGGGCACTGTCGTTCACGGACTCTTCTGGGTTCCTTGTGGCTGCTAATGTAGCAGAGCATTTCTATACTAACAAAGGATGTGGGGCGTTCTTCAGTGTCCAAATCCTCTCCAGTGCTCCCTTGGGTGTCCAGGCACATCGCTATGGTGTGTGTATGGTACTTTGTGATGCTGGTGGTAATGCTGAATCATCTAAGAGACCCACACATTTGAAGATGGCTGTGCAAGTGACATTTAACGGTCACGTCATAGGGCTGGGACAGCATTTTCCCATCCAGGTCAGAAGTGTCTTAATTCTAGTTTAGAGAGCATTTTATTTTGTTCTAGTTTAGAGACCGTTGCATGTCACTCCAGGATTAGTGAATCCTCCCCAAACACAGGCTGCAGAGGCAGTAGTGGTAAAAGCAGCAGAATTTTCAGTGTCTTAATGCTTTTCGAAACAAATTTTTTGGTGCTGTGCTTGACTTCTCCTTTGGCCACAGCTCAGGTCAATCCTGAGTAGGATTTGTTCCTCCGGATGCATTGCCTGCCTTAGTAGGGATTTGGTTTATTGCCTTCCTTTCCCCAAACAAACGACTGAAAACGTGGCTGTTGCCTAAAAAGGGGCAAGACAGGAGATGGAGGGGAGGGAGTGCAAAAGAGCACGTTTCAGGAGCCAGAGCGATCCTGAAAGAAGCTGCCTTGTGAAATGTCTGTGGGTAATGTGCATCGATCCAGCTCATTCCAGCTGCTCCCCCTGCAGAGAGCTGGCGTGATGTCCTGTAGCAATGCAGCACCGGGTTCTCCCGCGAGCACCACTGCAGAGCCTGCCAGGCCTGTGCCCTCAAGCTGCTCCCTGCGGTGGGACATGTTGGCTCTCCTTTGACAGATTGCTCTACAGAGAGGAATTTCCCGCAGAAACTATGTCCTGGTGGCGCTCTGACCAGACATCGCCTCATTTTTTCCTTAAAACAGGGCTCTCTTTTTGTAGGCATCTCCTTATCCACAAAACAATCTGGGTCTTGTGTGAATGATGTTTGGCTCTGAGCAGCATTGCTGTTGCTGAAATGAGACCTGCATGCAGACAAAAACTGTTAAGCAGGTTCTTTTCTGTAGATCCCAGACTATTTTTAACAGGATTCAGGCATTTTTTTTTCATGCTTTGCTTTTCTCACATGGGCATATTTTATGGGCTGGCAGAGTACTCCGTGTGTTTGAAGATTTGGGGAGGGTCCCCCCTGCTGCTCGCAGGGAAGCAGAGAGGAATATTGTGAGATGGAGGGGGCGGAATGGGAGCTCAAATAAACATCCCTGACTGAGCTGTGGGGGACTGGAGCTGCAGCTGGCACCGAGTTTAGCTTATTTCCCCATATGAAGGAGGGAAATCTGGGGTCAGATGCTAGGGAAGAGGGCAGGCTGCATTCAGGGAGAGGGAGGAAATAGGAGGAAGAGAACCGATACTCTGTGTCTGTCTGAGGTGTGTGTATTCCTATTTGGGAATGTGCTTGTGGGGTAGACCTGACTGATGTTAAACAGCTGAATTTGGGAAAAGCAAAAAGTCCTTAGCAAAAGGGTGGGGAAAAAACATGGGCAACTAGGATTCATCTGACTGCATGGGTCCTGCATCATCCCACAGCTTTCTGGAGAGCCAGTTTGGTAGTGACACAGCATCGCGGCTGCGTTGCTGTATCCATGGTAGGGTTGCTTAGGGTGGGAGAAGTCAGGATTCCTTCCTTGTGTTTCCAGCCCCATGGGAATCGCTGGTCCATGGTTAGCAGGAGAGAGCTGAAGGGGCAGGACTCTGCCCCTGACTCACTGTGGGCAAGTCACGATGCTTGCGTGAATTCCCCTTTCCCCTTGCTACGCAGCAATAGTAAATTAGCTGCCTCATGGGGATGTGAAATGTTTGGAAGACGCCGGAGGAAGGCTGCTGGGGGAACGGAGAGCTTTATCTTATAGTGTCCCTGTTGTATGTATCGAGTCATGTTCATCAAAAAATATCAGCCAAAGTACTTGCTGGGAACAGCAGCAGTCAAAATCTTTTCAGCACAAAGCCGAGGCCTGTTCTTATTGCTATTATCTGCTGCAAGCAGACGCTGCCTGGCATCTCCTTTCCCAGCAGCAGTGTTTTGACACGACCGAACTGGCCGACAGACCACCCACATGCTGCAGTGTTTTGACTTGCAGCGGGACATTGCTGCAGATGCTTTTCCTGAGCTTTTCTCTGGAAGTACTTAGGTGTCTGCAATTATAAAGGTGCTTTGGAGGCAAGCATGCCAGCAGCAGAGGGTGCTGCTTCCTCATGCTGCGGGAGCTGGCGGGAACCACTTTTCCCAGCCCTGTCCTGCAAAGGGAGCTTTTCCTAGAGGCACAGACCAGCACAGATGGGCCTCTGACACCAACGCTTTCGCTGCTGTGCCTTGAGCCACACACAGCGCGGAGATGAGTGCTGATCTCCTGTGGCACAGTGAGCTCTGTGGTCAGCCTGCTCTCCCAGGAGCTGCTCCACAGCTGCTATTCCTCTGTTACCCTGGTTGCTACCATTTTCCATTCGTGCCCCCCCCATCAAAAAGGCAAAGAACTCATTTTTCTGCTTCCCCACTCCCAATGGCTTCTCATGCACAGACTGCGAGCACGTGCTTAGCCCCCTACGTATAGGTTTGCGGCATACAGTGCAGTAAGCAAAAGGAGTGTTGTGATGTGTCCTTTTTGCTGCAGACAGTTGTGTTAGCCACTACAGTTACAGTGATTTTAAAGGGGTGCTCCTGGCATGTGCTCTCATTAAGAGGTAGTCACGTCTGTAGGACATGTACCTCCGAGGTTCCTGGGCAACCAGCTGGTAAGGTTGCTCTGAATAGAATTGGAAGTTTGTAGAGTATCTTCTGTATCCAAGTGCTCCAGTTACATATATCCCGTTCTTTAAGGCAGGCTGCTTCACATCCCTGTGCTGAAGTAGAAAGGCAAAGGAGCAGCGACAGGAAACATCACAGCGAGCCCCTGCTTTCCAGGCGAATGTAAAACAAAATACCTGGATTCCACTTTGTTTCTGGTACAGAGTTTCATTTCATTCAACAGCCTCACTTATTTGTGTTCCGGTGCGCAGTGTTGTGTTGACCGTGCTGAGATCTGAATTCCCAAGAAGAGACTAACTAAAAGGAAGATGACTATTTTTTTTCCTGCAAAGGGCCTCTTGGGGATGCCTCCTTTTTCCTCCTCCATCCCACTCTCTTTGACTCCCTTTTCCACCACACTGAGCCATCTTCCAGCTGAGGAGGGCTCGTTGATTGTCCTCTAAGCAGGCTTGGCAGGATTTCTACCTCATGAGGCTGCTGTTTTAACAGTCTCTTTCTCTGTTCTGCGGCACACTGGGTTACTTTGGCTTTGCTGCTGTACATTACAGACGCTCATTGTTCACTATCTGTTGCATTGTCTCCCTTAATTCCCACAAGCAGAGCCTGCATGCAGCACGTACATGTTTCCGGGCAGAGTGTTTACCCTTTCTCTCTCCCCCCTCCCCAGGGCATAGAAAGCTGCATGTTTTCTGCCTGCCTGTCTTTAGATACGTTTTCATCCCCCGCAAATGCAAAGCGAAAGGATCCCCTGTTTGCTACAGTCTACCAGCCTACTGCTGCAAGGTTAGTAGTATCAGTCAGGCAAAAAGCACATCTACAAAGTCTGTACCAGCCTGAGAGGCTGTGCTTTTAAGAAGGATTTAGATGCTTAACTTCAGACATTCAAAAGGGACCCGTTTTTCAGAAGGTGGGTGCTCATCCACTTCCAGACCCCATATAATTTACAATACTGAATGCTGACCACAAAAAAAGAGGCATGCCAAGTCATTCCTCCTCCCACCTCCCCTTTAATAATCTTAGCATAAATTCACAAGGATGAGAGCTGGAAAAGTCTCTTCTAATCCAAGCTCCATCCCCAGTTAGTTTTCCAAACAGGCTTAGAGGGCCGTAAACACGGGCATTTTTCAGCCACCCCCCTCTGCCACTGTTTGCGCTGTCGTTTGAGATGTAGACAGTATTCAAAGCAAATGATTGAAGATTAGCAATTCCTGCTTCTTAAGGAAGCAAGAAAGTCAAATATTAAGGAAATAAAAGGAGACAAGATTCCGCAGGAGCTGTGACCTCATCTGGCAAGAAGCCACCACAAAGCTGAAAAGTTCTGCTTCAGCACTTGTCACGTCTGGTTTCCTCCAACTTCCCTGCTGCTTGTGTACCTCCTCCACCCCACTTCTCCTGCTCACTATACAGAACAGGGATCTCTGTTAGAGCAGGAAACCCTTGCACACCTGGACCCGGTGCACAAGAAAATGCCAGGCTATGAGTAGTCCTCAGACAAAGAAGCTCATCTCTGGCAATAGAAACGTGCTGCGAGGTGCCCAGGGAGAGGTGGTGGGTCATGGTGCTGAGCAGCGCTGGGAGACAGGTAATGAGACTGTGGTGGAGTTAGCAGAGCAGCTGAATTCCCAGGCAGACTAAAGCCTGCTGAGTTTCCTGTACAACTCTCAGACATCATTCACAACTTTCTTGGACTCGGTGATGACATGTCTCTGCTGCTGCAGAAGGTGCTCATGCTGTGCTGACCATTTAATACACGCTGGGGAGCTATGGCCAAGGCGAACCTGCTTTTGAGTCTCCACCAGCGAGATCTTGGGCTTCCCTCAGGACCTTGGCCCTGGCCAGTACTCTGTCACTCCCCTGGGTCACAGCAGTTGGGCAGGTCTCAGAGTAAGAGGGAAATTCCCCATCCACATCTCTAGACAACAAGAGCTACTGCCAACCAACTAATTAACCACTGCCTCCCCCCTGCCTTTCTAGATTATGAATCCACACCAGCCTTTGCCCCACTGCCACCAGTCAAGTTCTCACCTTACAGCAATTTCCCACCTTGGCAGTTAACAAAACAAAGCATTTAAAGTAGGTGTACTTTAGGAGGTGTAGTAGATTGATTTACTGTAAGGGAGAATCCGGTCCACAGAGCTCCAATTCTAAGCAGTTTTGGAGTTTCCCTAGACAACACTTCAGTTTGTCTTGCTCTCCAGCTAACATATGCCCAGCACATTTCCTCTAACATCTTTGGCATTGGCAGAAGAGACAGGAGTGGATCTTCCAAACAGTGAAGATCAACTGGGAGAACTGTCCACAAGGTTGGATTCTCATAACAAGCTGCAAGCGTGCCGACAGAAAACACTGGAGCCAGTCTGCAGTGTTAGAATCCTTCCTCGGCTCCCTCGGGGCAATATTGACAGGGTGTCTGGGTGAGTATGGGCCCCCAAGGTTTGTCTAACTGTCCAAGAACTGAACAGTAATCTGCAGGAAAAGCTTAAAGGGGGAGATTTTCATGACATTGCTGAAGAACCTCTGCTGAAATTAGTGGGGAGTGGGAGGACTAGGTCAAAGCAAAAGAGTTTTGAAAAATCTACCCAAATGTGTATCTATGTAACGTAAAACTTCTCCTATTTCTATCTTGCAGGGTGTGAAAGAACATATTTGTGCTGTATCTACAAACTCCCTGGTGTTTCTGGTCAGCTAAAGTAATAAATTTAATCTAATGCGAATGTGTTTTTTTAATGAACCACAATGGCTGGCATAGAGCAACTGTTCCCCAAGGACTGCAAAACATGCTTAACAAATTAGTGCCTGGGTCCTGCAAAGATACGAAGGCAGGTATGAACAACTTCACATGCATGCATTATCCTATGGAGTTCAATAGAATTTCTTTCCCTGCATTGGCTGAAGTCCTCTTTTGGGATTTTTTTGAGTGCATGGGCTGAAAGGGGTGAGGAGGAGGGGAGCATTCAGCAGGCTGGCTACCCCCGCCTTGGCCTTCACGTTATATTCATTTCTTCTGACTTCTTCCGACAGTTCCGTGGGTTCGGCACTGGACCCTGCCCCATTATACATCACTGAATGTCCTGCTGTTGCACCTCACTGAAGGAATACCCTAGCAGCCCCTGGGGACCATGTAATTTCATTTCATCCCATTGCAGCTGCAGGACTTTTTCATTGTAAGTACTGGTATAACGAAGTTGTACATTAATGCCTGGCCCATGAAACGAGACAGAAAGCCTGTTCGGCTCTCAGCAGAGTTCACCTCCTTCCACCGGCCTCCCCAGAGATCCAGCACATGTACGCACCCAGGAATCGCCTTCCCCACTACTCACCTCCCCGCTCCCTAAGGGGAGCACAGCCGGGAGAAAGATGGCTGAGTATCCCGTCTAATTAAAAGGTAGGTAAGGAGAATGCACTTGCACATTTATGGTTGAACCTTGTTTGAATTAAGGCCCTGTGCTGGAAATGAAGTTCAGCTGAGATGAAAGCAAAGTCCTCTGGAAGTAGGCACATAAAAACGAGGACACACAAATTAACTCTGCTCTTTTTTTCACATGTGCCCCATGACCATTAGCAATGGGAACTGGTCAAGGCCCAATGTGAATGTCCAACCCCACAGAACAATAACCTCAGCAGCATGCAGGGGCATTCGTTCCGTACTGACTCAGATGGCCAGCTGCCACCTCCTGAATCATTCATACCACTTCCTGCAGTGCTTAGGTGGTCCTTGGAGGTATCCCATGCAATACGGCTTGCTTAATTTATGACAATCCACTGGTTTATAGCTCCAAGCAGTATTGCTACAAACAGACTCTTTTTGTCTGAGAATACTGAAAAATGAATCATCTCAAAAGAGACATTACCGGGTCAAATTTGTCCAAAAAGTTGCTTTTCGGGGAAAAAAAAAACCAAACAACCCAAACCAAAAAACCAAAACTGAAATGAACAGGATTGTATTTCCCAGATTTATTTTGGTAAACAAATCTGTCTTAAAAAAAGGCAAACACACGTTCCCTGGAGTGTTTGCAAGGCAAAAATTGCAATGTTGTGTCAATGCACGAGGACCCCCAGGATGCAATTCATTAAAACGTGACTCGACCGTCCCCACGGAAATAAACTAGCTGCTGTTTTCCGCCGTCCTTAGCGCAAGCAGAGCAGTAACGAACTAAACAAGCCTCATTTCACCCAGAAACAC